>NW_026634625.1:64750-69589 GCF_024868665.1 Triplophysa rosa
TTTTTTATTTGTGATCAATGTTGTCTAAGTGCGCGTGCGTGCGTGTGTGTGTGTTCATGTTTTTATATCCCGGTGGGGACCTAAACCTGAATGCACACCAACACATGGGGATGCGTGTCTCCGTGGGGACCAAAATTGTCCCCATGGGCAAAAAAAGCTTATAAATTGTACAGAACGATATTTTTTTAAAATCTAAAAATGCTAAAAGTTTTCTATAATCTTTAGGTTTAGGGGTTGGGTTAGGGGTAGGGGATAAAATATACAGTTTGTACAGTTTAAGAAACATTACGCCTATGGACTGTCCCCACGGAGATAATAAACCAGACATGTGTGTGTGTGTTGTATGAGCAGCTGCAGTATGTGTCAGGTGTATCAGTGTAGTCACTCTTCAGACTGACTGACGGAGGTTTTTGTACGACTCTTTATCACTGTGGCAACACATTGCTACTGTGATAACTCTGACAGTAATAATCTCCTGCATCTTCAGTCTGAACTGAACAGAACTGAACTCTGATGCTCAGAGTAAAATCTGTGTTTGATCCACTGCCACTGAATCTAGATGATACTCCAGACTGGAGGCTATTGATGAAATATATGAGGAGTTTAGGAGCGTTTCCAGGTTTCTGCTGGTACCAGTGTAAGTGACTGCTATATATTCCTACATCTATATGACACTCTATTGTAGCTGTTTGTCCCTGTTGAACACTTTTCACTCTAGGTTGAGTGAGAGTAACTCCTCTGGATTCTGAAAACACAAAATATAAACAATTTGTGTATTAAACTGTATTAATATCATACACTAAAGCAAGCACGACAAATACAGCAGAAATAAAAACAAGTCAGATTAAGTTTTCATGTCACACCTGTAATAAACACTGTGAGTGTCCAAATGAAGATGATGCTGAAAGTCATTGTTGTTCTTGTTGGTTTGTGTGATGCTGAAGATTGTGTTGTGTTGTGTTGTGTTGTGTTGTCAGTCATGAAGTGTTAAACTCACAACACTATAAACACTCTCAGAGCACTGAAGCACGTGATCACAATGCAAACTCACTCTCTACATGTATCATTTACCTCAACACAGACAAACACTGGACTTGTAATGTGTTATGTATATTTTAGATAATGTGAATATTGTGTGTTATGTGTAATCAAAATAATGTGTCTGTTTTAATAAAGATACTTGAATATGTCATGTGCATATGTTTCTAATATTATTGATTATGATGTTGTATTTGTATCATCTTATCTTTATATGATCAATTTGACTGCAATGCTTTAACTTTGAATATTGTATCCTTGTTCATACTTTGAGGATTGAGATATGAGAATTAAAACTTTTCATCAGTGATAATTCTCAGTATTTGTAAAAGCCTTTTTAAAATAAGATCATATTTTTGTCATGAATAACCAGGAGATTAAATGAAATGTAATGTGTGTGATGTGTGAATGTGTGATAAAGTGTAAAGATGTGTTTGTGATGTGTTTATAGTGCAGTTACTAAAGCGTTCAGAGGTTTTTGTAAAGTCGCTCTATTAGTTTGTATCACTGTGGTGGACTTTCGGCAGCGGCACCAGATTGGATGTTGGCAGTAAGTAAATACATTAAATAATATTAATACAACAGATTTCTGCTTTCACATATAAAGATTAACTATGAAATATACAAATATATAAATATGATTTTATCATATTCATGTGGTTTAAAAAATGACTTATATTGCACTTACAAATCTGAAACAGAGCTCCTGGGTTTTTTTTCTGCATTATATTGTGAGTAAAGATTTAGATGTGTTTAATAATTTACACATAATTATATAATAATTATGTTGCTAATGTGGAAGAATGAAAAAAAAGTGTTTTACTGTGGATTAAAATTATTTGCGTGGTTTCCTATTCTGATTAAGTTTTTGCTCATTGTTGTAAAACTATACAATTTTAGTGTGCTTTAAAGTGTATAAAAGTTGCATCGTGAAAATAGAACATCAAATGAAATGTATTTTGTGTTACAAAAAGCTATTTACATTTGTATTTATTTATTGTATTTAATATATTGTTTTGTTATATATTTTTTAAAAAACATTTAGTTCACTCGTATGATTATTTGAAATGCTGTTGAGACTTTGTCACTGTAGTTGATGTTACAGCTACTTTCTATATTATATTTTAATCCTTAATCAACATAAATACATGTCACAAAGGTAATATGTTTTCCACACTGATCATTTCTAAAATCAAAAATCATTTACAAAAACCATGTTGGTGATTCAGAGCACTTGTAAACATTTGTGAATACTGTATGAACATGTAGATCAACATGAATGAAAGATCTCATCTTTATTTATTATTAGGATCTTATTATGAAGTTGTTTGTTTCTTCTGTGAGTTTCTGACTATTGTGTGTTTGTCAGGCTTCACTCGTCCTAAAGTGAGCGTCCTGCCGCCCTCCATTGAAGAGATCTCCACAAAGAAAACAGCAACACTGATGTGTGTGCTCAACAAGGGTTTCCCCTCAGACTGGAGTGTGATGTGGAAGGTGGACGGGAGCAGCAGATCTCAGGACAGCAGTGTTGGGCTCCTGCAGGAGGGCGGTCTGTACTGCTGGAGCAGTAGTCTGACTCTCTCTGAGCAGGAGTGGAGCTCAGTGAACTCAGTGAGCTGTGAGGCCAAACACAAAGATCACAGTCATACAGTCACTGGAGAATTCAGGAGAGATGATCAGTGTTCACACTAGACTCTCTCTCTCTCCTCTGACTTCTGTTCTCATCTGAGTCTCACTCATGTCTCACATGTGTTTCTACATTCATTTCCTCTCTCTGATCTGACATCTGCTCTGCTTTTCACAAACAGCATCACACACCAGTGCATGTGTGCTTTATTCATTCACTGCTGATTGTGTTCGATCAAAATTCTACAAATAAAATCATTTCGAAACTTTATGACTTTTACTCATTTCGTGTTTTTAAAACAAATAATAAATGTCACTCAATGAACCATGAAAACGCCTGCAGAGAGTAAATTTACAAACCAAACATTTTGAACTACTATCATTGTTGTGAATGTGATTTGTTATTTAGTGTTTTTGCAGTATTAGTTTAACATTAAACTCTTGTATGGATAATAATAACTTATTATAAATAATATGTTTTTTATTGGTTTGGTGCAATTTTCTGGACATTTTCAAAACTCTTACTACAAAATGTTAAAGTGATCACATTTGTAACTCTTTCACGCTTCTCATTCTTTAATTCTAGTTGCATATATTTTCATTCCACATAATCATTATTTCAACAATATATGTAATTAAATCATTTGGTTTAATCACCAAAACACAACAGTAAGATCTTCTTTCAACTAGTCAGTTCATTCAGCAGCAAACAATACAAGGTACAGGTTTCAAATCACACAGCAAACACCATGGATGTTACACTTACGCCCAAACAAACTGGCAAAAGCCATATTAAAAAATATATAGGCTGCTACAACCTGAAAAACATGGATCAAAGAAAAGTATTTTCTAGTATATTTTAGAATTTGTACAACAATACTGTGGGTGCATTGTGAAAAAAAGGGAAAAAAACTGTAAATGAAGATCTGAAATCCACATAATATTCATTAACATCAAGCCAGTCTTCAACATTTAGCCATAAAGTTGCATCAAAATCACAGGGAATATTTTTATTGTTCAGGCACCGTGGGAAAAACCTTCTGGCATGAAGAATACAGGCCTGATATTGCTCTGCGGTTATATCATTGCAAGCTTCATCCATGTCTTGAAGAAGGGTGACTTGCTCATGATGATGGTGATCATACAACTGTAACTTACAAAGATCAGAGAACAATCAGACCAGTTAAAAATCTATGGACCTAATAAATTATTCATGTATTGAACATTAAGATCAGTTGGATTAAATGATAGATAAATATATTAAAGATAATAATAAGAGATACAAATCAAAAGTTTGATATTGATAACATTATGCAAGGCAGTTACTGTTTGTAAACATGCTGAAATATTTGAAAAGGTGTATTTTTGATTATCTGTTGTGTAGTGTTTTGTAACTTGCTTGTTAAAATTGCACCAAACCAATAAAAAATAACAATAATCAAAAGTAAATAAATAAACAACTGCTTACGTGTTAATGTAAAAATAAAAATAATGTAATACAAAATACAATTGTTCTAATTTAAAGAAACTATCATCCCTGAGCAGCTGCAGTATGTGCCAGGTGTTTCATTGCAGTCACTGTTCAGTCTGACTGACGGAGGTTTTTGTACGACTCTTTATCACTGTGTCAACACACAGCTACTAGGACAGTGTACACTCTGACAGTAATAATCTCCTGCATCTTCAGTCTGAACTCCACTGATGCTCAGAGTAAAATCTGTGTTTGATCCACTGCCACTGAATCTAGATGATACTCCAGACTGGCGGTTTGATGCGAGATATATGAGGAGTTTAGGAGCTTCTCCAGGTTTCTGTAAGTACCAGCTCATTCGGGGACCCGAACTATCTGTGTATACTGCACTGCTGACTTTACAGTTTATTTGAACATGTTGTCCTGGTTGAACTGCTGTTATTGATGGACTCTGAGTAACAGTGTACTGTCCTCTACACTCTGAAAGAAGCAACGAGAATTAAATATAAGACAACACTGAAACAAATGAAGATTTCACTCTTCAATGAATGAACAATCGTGATGAAAATGTTACTACACAAACCTTGAGCAAACACTGTGAGTGTCCAGATGAAGATGATGCTGAAAGTCATTGTTGTTCTTGTTGGTTTGTGTGGTGATGAAGATTGTGTTGTGTTGTGTTGTGTTGTGTTGTGTTGTGTTGT
>NW_026634625.1:72386-113646 GCF_024868665.1 Triplophysa rosa
CAAAAAAAAATATTTACAAATTTATTTCAATGGCATTTATTTGTAGATCACTTTCTGCACATTTGTGGATCGCTTTCTGCACATTCGTGGATCGCTTTCTGTGCATTTGTGAATCGCTGCACGCATTTGTGGATCAGTGCACGCATTTGTGGATCAGTGCACGCATTTGTGGAAGGCTCTCTGTGCCTTTGTGGATTTTGAAACATTTCTAACGTCAAAACGCACACACAATCCACAAATAGGTGGACTCCGCCCACTATCTACGCAAGCCAATCGGGTAACTTCCGCTTTCGTTGTCCAATAGGGCACGTTCTAACTTCAGCCAATCACGTTTTGTTCTGCACTAAGATTCAGGGAGCTAACATGGCGGCTAGTGGCGGTCTAAAATGCATGATATACTAAGACATGAATGGCCTCTTCTTTATACTACTCAGTAATGATTGTTTGTGTTTATATGCATTGTCCGTATGTTAGTAACCACAAATGTGCAGAAAGTGATCTACAAATAAATGCCATTGAAATAAATTTGTAAATATTTTTTATTTGCAAATCTCATTGTATTTATTTGTGAATTCCATTTATTTTTGTGGAACGTCTAACATATATTTATGGTTCGCTTTTTGTGCATATGTGGATTTAAAAAATGTTTGTGAAACTCTCTATATTTATTTGCGGATCATAGTTTATTTATTCAGAATATTGCAACAATTCTGATCCCATATTCTTTATACTACTCAGTAATGATTGCTTGTGTTTATATGCATTGTCCATATGTTAGTAACAAACGACTGAGACGTTTATGACTTGATAACAGCATGCACGGACTGGGGTGGACAATCCCGGTTACTGGTGACTGATTTGGTCTGCTGCAAACCAGCCGTTTTATTGTCTTTATGTATCAAAGTGATAAATTCCAATTTTCGCATTCGATAAAATATAAACTGTTTCCCCGATACTGCATGGGTAAGCAGCTAGTTCGCGCCGCACACTCAGCGTGTGCCTCCTTTCAAGGTGCGCAGCGTTTGCATTACAATGCGCACTATAGCTGTCAGTGTACTACCAGTATAACTACGTGGGGGAAATCATCAGCACTGTGAATTTCTGTCATTCATAATTTAAAATAAAATGTAATTTAATCAGTCAACTCGGTTTATCCCATTCTTGAATGATCTCTGCTGCTGTGGCTAAAATGTAATGTGAGTTGTTTATTATTATTTAAATAATTAAGTATCAATCTTTATTCTAGTGTGTTTTGTTCCAATGATTTCCACATACAGCAAATGGTTCATATCAGTCTATAACATTTGTTTACACGTGTCATCGAGTTGTAAATGACAGATGGTTCATTTAAATGATTTGTTTCACGTCATATAATGTCCGTTGTAATGCATTTGTAATAAATTCATGCAGCTGTTTATACTTCATTTGTTGTTTGCTCATCTGGATGTTATTTTATATATGTATGTACACATGTACATTTAGTTTAATCAGGGTTGGGGTGCCCTGGGAAAAAAAAAACAGTACAAAGGGGTGCCTTGCTTTCAAAAAGTTTGGGAACCACTGATCTATATGACACTCCATTGTAGCTGTTTGTCCCTGTTGAACACGTTTCACTCTAGGTTGAGTCAGAGTAACTCCTCTGGATTCTGAAAACACAAAATAAAAATAATTTGTGTATTAAACTGGATTAACATCATAAACACGACAAATAAAGCAGAAATAAAACAAGTCAGATTAAGTCTTCATGTCTCAACTGTTATAAACACTGTGAGTGTCCAGATGAAGATGATGCTGAAAGTCATTGTTGTTCTTGTTGGTTTGTGTGATGCTGAAGATTGTGTTGTGTTGTGTTGTCAGTCATGAAGTGTTAAACTCACAGCACTATAAACACTCTCAGAGCACTGAAGCACGTGATCACAATGCAAACTCACTCTCTACATGTATCATTTACCTCAACACAGACAAACACTGGACTTGTAATGTGTTATGTATCTTTTAGATAATGTGAATATTGTGTCTTATGTGTAATCAAAATAATGTGTCTGTTTTAATAAAGATACTTGTATATGTCATGTGCATATGTTTCTAATATTATTGATTATGATGTTGTATTTGTATCATCATATCATCACATCATCAATTTGACTGCAATGCTTTAACTTTGAATATTGTATCCCTGTTCATACTTTGAGGATTGAGGTCATGAGAAAAAAATAAAACGCTGTTTGCATCGAAGACTTCAAGCTCAAATTTAAGGAAACACATACAGGTGAGTTATAGAAATTTTAAATCGAATAATTATCTGGTTTTATTCAAGCAATAAGACCCAAGAAGCAGTGGGTTACTGTCATGGCTCTGCTTCCTTAGTCATGTTATTTCTTGGTCCTGTAGCAGAGCCATGGCAAAGTCTTAGGTTATATGTGAGAAAGCCATGAGATGTTTGTTTTTTGACATCTCATGTGTTTTCTCAGGTCTTGTCATTGGCCCCGCCCCTCTCGTTTCCTGTATTGTCTCCCTCTTGTGTCTTATGTTCCACACCTGCCCTTGCTCGTTATCCCTCGTTTGTCTTCCCTATTTATACCCTCATGTTCCTTTGTCCTGTGCTGGTGTATTACGTTGTGTATTGATGCCGTGCTTCTGTGCTTGTTTGAGTATCTGCCCTGCCTTTGCCAAGTCGTGTTTCTGTTCGATCAAGTGGATTTTCCTTACCCTGTGGAGATGTTGTTTCCTCAGTTCTGTCTGTAGCGTGAGTGTTAGTTTTGACCCTGTCCTTATGTTTTTGCCCCCATGTGGGAAGTCTTTGTTTTGAGTTTATATATTCTGGTTGTGCTCCTTGTTTGCTCCCCATCGTGGGTTTTTTGGTTTGTTATTAAAGTCTTGTTTGTTAACCCCGTCATTGCCTGCCTGCATTTGGGTTCTTCCACGCACCACTTCGTGACAGAATACACCAGCGAGTTCAGAACCCAGCGGGCAGCAAGATGGACGGCACGGCATCGTCCTCACGGTCCGCTCAAACCCGCTTGCTGCTAGGTTTCCGCCAGGGGAACTACGGGAATCGGGAGTTCGCCGGGGCATTCTCGGCGGTGGCTGAGACGACTGAGTTCAACGAGGCAGAGTTGAAGACGATCTTCAACTGCTGCCTCACTCAGCGCCTCACCCCGTCTGAGAAGAGGCTGCTGGGTCCCCTAGGGTTCGCGGCAATGGTCAGGTTCGTGGCCAACCGGGACGATCCCGGGGGTGGGGTTCCACGTGGGACTTCCACCTCGCGGTCGATCACGCCGGAGGGCCTCGACCTGACTGCCGCTGCCCGGGGAGACTCGGTACCCTCCGGTTTGAGCTCCACGGTCCCCGTTCACTCTGGTGGCGCCGGTAGCGAGCGGGGGGGAGGGGATCCGGGGATGACATCGGCTGATTCCTCCGCTGCGGAACTCCCTCCGGTCCCCACGGATTCGCCAAGGTCGGCTATGGATCCGGTGGTGCGGAGAAGGAGGGAGAGGCGCAGAGGAGGAGCGTCCACGCCGGTGCAGCCGGCGTCCAGTCCGGTGCGGCCGGCGTCCAGTCCGGTGCGGCCGGCGTCCAGTCCGGTGGTGCAGCCGGCATCCAGTCCGGTGGTGCTGCCGATGTCCTGTCCGGTGTCCAGTCTTGTGTCCAGTCCGGTGTCCAGTCTTGTGTCCAGTCTTTTGTCCAGTCATGTGTCCAGTCCGGTGATCCAGCCGGCGTCCAGTCCGGTGATCCAGCCTGCGTCCAGTCCGGTGATCCATCCGGCGTCCGGCCCGGTGATCCAGCCGGCGTTCGGGCCGGTGCAGCCTGCGTCTGGTCCGGTGGTTCAGCCGGCGTCCGGTCCGGTGCAGCCGGCATCCAGTCCGGTGGTCCATCCGGCGTCCAGTCCGGTGCAGCCGGCGTCCAGTCCGGTGCAGCCGTCGTCCAGTCCGGTGCAGCCGGCGTCCAGTCCGGTGCAACCGTCGTCCAGTCCGGTGCAGCCGGCGTCCAGTCCGGTGCAGCCAGCGTCCAGTCCGGTGCAGCCGGCATCCAGTCCGGTGTTCCAGCCGGCGTCAAGCCCTGTCCAGCCGGCCTTCCAGTCGGCGTCAAGCCCTGTCCAGCCGGCCTTCCAGCCGGCGTCAAGCCCTGCCCAGCCAGCCTTCCAGCCGGCGTCAAGCCCTGCCCAGCCGGTCCCTAGTCCGGCAGCCAAGCCGGCCCCGGGGAGGCCCCCAGGGTCAAGGACTGTCCCCCCCAGGACTACGCAACCTCGAGCGCAGCCGGGGACTGGGACTTCTCCCCACCCCCATGGACTGCCCCCTATGGGCCCTGGTTTGGCCCCTCCCCCCTCCCATGTTTGTTGTTTTTATTGTCTCACCCTAGTCCCTTTGTAATTTTGTCTTGTCTGCCTCTTATTCTGTTCTCCATGTTTTGTTTGGTCTTGTCTTTGTCTCAGTCTTCCTTGTCTTGTCCGTCTACCCCTTGGTGAGCACCTGGAGGTGCTCATTAAAGGGGGGGCTTCTGTCATGGCTCTGCTTCCTTAGTCATGTTTTTCTTGGTCCTGTAGCAGAGCCATGGCAAAGTCTTAGGTTATGTGTGAGAAAGCCATGAGATGTTTGTTTTTTGACATCTCATGTGTTTTCTCATGTCTTGTCATTGGCCCCGCCCCTCTCGTTTCCTGTATTGGCTCCCTCTTGTGTCTTATGTTCCACACCTGCCCTTGCTCGTTATCCCTCGTTTGTCTTCCCTATTTATACCCTTGTGTTCATTTGTCCTGTGCTGGTGTATTACGTTGTGTATTGATGTCGTGCTTCTGTGCTTGTTTGAGTGTCTGCCCTGCCTTTGGTTAGTTTTGACCCTGTCCTTATGTTTTTGCCCCATGTGGGAAGTCTTTGTTTTGAGTTTATATATTCTGGTTGTGCTCCTTGTTTGCTCCCCATCGTGGGTTTTTTGGTTTGTCATTAAAGTCTTGTTTGTTAACCCCGTCATTGTCTGCCTGCATTTGGGTTCTTCCACCCACCACTTCGTGTCAGTTACAGTGCATTTTATAACAGCTAAGGGCAGTGTAGCCCGACGCAAAGCGCTTTTTCCTTTTATGAAACGGTTATTTCAAATGCGTAGCAAGGTTTCATAAAATAAAGTAAATGAAGTGATATTTATGTAATGCGGTCAGCCATTATAAATTGGGATATTTTACAACAGCTCAGCCAATCAGAATCAAGGACCAGCACTGACCGTTTTATAATGCATTTTATATATTAAATATCTGTTTAATTGCACTGATGAATCCTTATTTACCATTAATTACATAGACTACAACGACCCGCCCATTTAAAATCTGTCCCGCAACAGTTTTCTAATGAACCTAACATTGTGCCAGGCCCATTACTTTGGCAAAACGTCTGCCAATCGAACAGACAAACGTAATCACAATATAACAAGTGTGTTCATCAAACAGTAAAGGCACTAAACTTCTTAACACTTAACACTAACTTCTTAACAAGTGGCCCTAATTTTGAGTATTGTATTGATTGCAAAAACAAGTTTTGAAAATGAATGTTTAGTATTATTAGTATCAAATATTAATGTTAAACAAAGGTAATAAAAAATGCAGACACAATAAAAAAATGCTCTTTTTGCATTTTGCAAACTGTTAACTTGAGATAAATTTGAGTATTCAACTTGACTGTTTAACTTTAACTTGAGTACTGTGTAGTTTACAAAATAAAACAACACTGAAATCATAATTTGTGTTACATTGTTTTCTTAAAACATTTTTCATTAACAATAATTCAGTTATTCTTATTCTTAATATACAATGATACTCTAAAATCAAAGTAGTTTCAATGTAGCTAACTACTTTTTCAGATGGGTAGCTAAGCTGTAATTTAACTACTTTTATTGATGAGTATCTTGTAGCTTATCTAACTACATTTTCAAAGTATAGCTTCCCCAACAGTGATGAAATGTAATGTGTGTGTGATGTGTGAATGTGTGATAAAGTGTAAAGATGTGTTTGCGATGTGTTTATAGTGCAGTTACTGAAGCGTTCAGAGGTTTTTGTACAGTCGCTCTATTAGTTTGTATCACTGTGGTGGACATTCGGCAGTGGCACCAGACTGGATGTTGGCAGTAAGTAAAAACATTAAATAATAATATAACAGATTTCTGCTTTCACATGTAAAGATCAACTATGAAATATAAAACATATATTTTGAATATGAATATGATTTTATCATATTCATGTGGTTTAAAAAATGACTTTGTAATATTGCACTTACAAATCTGAAACAGAGCCCCTGGGTTTATTTTTCTGCATAATATTGTGAGTAAAGATTTAGATGTGTTTAATGATTTACACATAATTATGTTGTTAGTGTGGAAGAATGAAAACAAGTGTTTTACTGTAGATTTTAGTGTGCTATAAAATGTATAAAAGTTGCATCATGAAAATAGAACATCAAATGAAATGTATTCTGTGTTTCAAAAAACTATTTACATTTGTATTTTTTTATTCTATTTAATATATTGTTAGGTTATTTTTTTCAAAACCATTTAGTTCACTCTTATGATTATTTGAAATGCTGTTAAGACTGTCACTGCACAGCAAAATCACCAATGTTAAAAAAGGTCAAATTAACACTCACAGTGTATAGATAATTTACACTTTGAGAGTGTTCATTTGACCTTTTTTAACACTGTTTTTACTGTGTGTAGTTTATGTTACAGGTACTTTCTAATTTCTGTTTTAATCCTTAATCAACATAAATAAATGTCACAAAGGTAATATGTTTTCCACACTGATCATTTCTAAAATCAAAAATCATTTACAAACACTGTTGGTGATTCAGAGCACTTGTAAACATTTGTGAATACTGTATGAACATTTAGATCAACATGAATGAAAGATCTCATCTTTATTTATTTATTTATTATTAGGATGATATTAGGCGTTTGTTTCTTCTGTGAGTTTATGACTATTGTGTGTTTGTCAGGCTTCACTCGTCCTAAAGTGAGCGTCCTGCCGCCCTCCAGTGAAGAGATCTCCACAAAGAAAACAGCAACACTGATGTGTGTGCTCAACAAGGGTTTCCCCTCAGACTGGAGTGTGATGTGGAAGGTGGACGGGAGCAGCAGATCTCAGGACAGCAGTGTTGGGCTCCTGCAGGAGGGCGGTCTGTACAGCTGGAGCAGCAGTCTGACTCTCTCTGAGCAGCAGTGGAGCTCAGTGAACTCAGTGAGCTGTGAGGCCAAACACAAAGATCACAGTCATACAGTCACTGGAGAATTCAGTAGAGATGATCAGTGCTCACACTAGACTCTCTCTCTCTCTCCTCTGACTTCTGTTCTCATCTGAGTCTCACTCATGTCTCACATGTGTTTCTACATTCATTTCCTCTCTCTGATCTGACATCTGCTCTGCTTTTCACAAACAACATCACACATCAGTACATGTGTGCTTTATTCCTTCACTGCTGATTGTGTTCGATCAAAATTCTACAAATAAAATCATATTGAATCTTCATGACTCATTTTGTCTTTTGTGACAGATCACACATCAGCTCTTTTTCTTATAAATAAACATCACTCAATGAACCATGAAAACACCTGCAGATGAAGTAAATTTCTAAACCAAACTGTCAAATGAATAACAAGTCACTTTCGCTTGTTTGACACGTTATTCACGAGTTGGGCTCATACACATCATACTGACCTTATGAATGTTTTCATCAACTCTTCACTCTGATATGAGACACATTGAGTGCGTTTACATGGGCAAAACAAATGGATACCTATCAAAAATCAGCTTATAACAGAAATATGTTTACACATGCATATCATTAAACCAGCTTCGCAGAAAACCGGGTTTACAGGGAAGTTTGAGAGCATGATCCTGTCCTTCTAGTCAGGTTGTTTTCCAGTTTCTTCTGGACATGGTCATGACAGTCTCATGTTCAAATCCTTGACAACCTTTATTTTTATATCTATTTTAATGTCCGCAGTACCTGCATATGCAATAACAGGGTTTTTTTTCATTTTGCTGTTTCTACATCAACTGCATGATTTGAGGGTGAATACACAGGACAGAATACACAAGGGCATTATAAGGGATCAAAATCAAGAGGGAACAGGTGTGGGGCATGAACTAATAATTATCACTAACGAGGAAACAAGAGGGCAGGAACAATGACGAGACCTGGAGACTATGGGAGGCAATCAGTGCCAAAATGTCCCTCTCCACGAATCAAGAGGTTCTGCCATGGCTCTGCCACAAGATCAAGAAAAGCAAGACAAGATGGGGCAGAACCATGACAGTTAGCACTACAGCTCTCAATGTGTGGTTTCGTTTTCCTGTGATATGTACATGTACATGTTCTTGAGCAAAATAAAAATTCTATATGCATTCTAGATATAAATACAATTTTACGTCTTTTAGTTTGTCAAGAGAATTCAAGCTATGTTTTTAAAAAGTACATGTGCATATGCTCTGGGACTCCGGGGGAAATCTGAAATTACAAAAGTGGAAACTTGTGAATGAAAGAAACAGGAGGAAATGAAACACTGGAGAACCAAAATAGATAGTGTTCAGATGCCACTTTTGTTTTTTTACAGCAATATAATCTGAATTATAGTTCAGCAATTAATCTGTACAGTATATGTTATAATTCCACCATCTGTGTGACATCATCAACTGTACTGTTTAACCAAACACATGAAGGGGGCGTCACAGGGGCTCTTTTGGGCTCCTGGAAGATGAGCCACGCTGCTGCGTTCTGAACCAGCTGGAGGTGTTTGATTGGCTTTGCGAGAAAGACCTGCAAGAAGAGCATTGCAGTAGTCCAGCCTAAGTCACCCTACTTCATTGAATACAGTTTCACAATCCCTTAAGGGGAGATCAACTACTTCCAGTCACAGGGCAATGTTCTGATCTGTGGAGACCTAAATGCCAGGACGGGTGAAGAATCAGACACACTTCCCTCCCAGGGAGACAAACGCATTCCAGGAGGAGATGTCCTTCCCACACCTACACATACACAAAGACTAAACTATGATAAAACAACAAACAAAAATGGATTACAACTTTTCCATCTTTGTCGTACACTGGGTCTGTACATGGTCAATGGCAGACTACGAGGATATTCGAACGGTAGGTACACTTATAGTTCAAAGCTGGGTAACAGCACAGTAGACTATTTCATCACCGATCTAAATCCAAACTCCCTCAGAGCGTTCACAGTCAGCCCATTATCCCCATTATCAAATCACAGTAAAACGACTCTCTACCTTAACAGATCCAAACCTAAAACAGAGGCATCAAAACAAACTCACCTCCATACCCTAAAACAGACATACACATGGAAACAAAATAGTGAAGATACATACCAAAGCGTAATTCTTGAACCAAAATTTTAAAATCTACCGAATAAATTACTAGAAACTCCATTCCCACACAATAATGAGGGTGTAAATTTAGCAGTAGACAGGATTAACCACATATTTACAATATCTGCAACAGTATCTAACCTAAAATCCACAAACGCAAAACCAAACAACAAGCCTGTACGTGAGAAATGGTTTGACAGGGAGTGTAAAATCCTTAGAAAAGAAGTAAGAATTCTATCAAATCAGAAACACAGAGATGTTAACACACGCCAACTCTACCAAGAAAAACTTAATATAAGTACACACTAAGCAAGAGAAAGTAACAAGATACACAAAATCAGTTAAGAGCAATTGAACAATCTCTAGAAACAAACCGCTTCTGGGAACATTGGAATGCACTTAGTTTTTCTCGATTGCTTAAACACATTTCTTGAAATTATGCCTAGAATTCTCAAAACAGTGAACACAAATCCATAACATCTCACCCAATTCCCCAAACATCCTATTTTCAGGTCAAAATGAAGCTCTCTTCTCTAAACCATTCAAACTTGCTGAAAAACCAAACTTTCCCCCCAGATATGACACACAAGCCCTCAAAAACACCCACACTGCAACATAGTCTTAGACACTGGTGAGATCAATTCAAAACACTGTTATTAAAATCTCTTTGTGGGACTTAAGAATAATTTGACAGATTAGTGTTTATTAGAATATACAACATAAAAGAGTGCACATAGAGCAAAGTACAAGAATGAGCTTTAGGAAAAAATAAAAATAAAACATTACACTACTGTAAAGTAGATGAAGATGATCTTACAAGACAGAGAAGTTCAAAAACCAAAGAACAATATAAACTGGTCATGCAACACAATACGGTACACAACTGCACAAATAACATTTACATTCAGGAATTTAGCAGATGCTTTTATCCAAAGCGACTTACAGAGACGATAAAGGAAACAATACAGTGAAGCCATTTGTCAATAGGAGGCAATGTAAAAAATATGGCATCCTCTGCACATTTGGCCCAATTTTGTAAAAGTATTCCGGTAAAAACAGGTAAAAAGGGTGTACACGTGCTACAGTTTACTGGATAAAGAAGAGTGAAATTTCTCTCATATAAAGTGTGTACTGTGATTATACTGTTTACTGTAAGTAGTATAAAGCGCAGTAGATGATTCTAGGATGCACAATTACCTGTGCTCCTATTGATATTATCCTGAGATTCTGATCAGTTTTGCAACTGAATGTTTACTGATGGACAAATGTGTGCTATTTGAGTTTACATATTGACACTTCAGTTCATTATATTGTGTGTTTGTGTTTTCTGAATGAGAACATGGTTAAACCTTTGCAAATTGAGACTGTTTGTGTGTGGGGTTTGTACAAGTTGGTGTATTGTTCTGAGAATGTGTTTATAGTTGTCAGAAAATGGTGAGTTGTTTCATGAATTGTGTGTTAGCAATCGAGAAAAACTGTAATAAATCTCACCATGAATATTTACCCATTCAGAACGGTGACGCATGGATGAACCACTCCTCAAACCTCTTTAGTAATATAAACAAGAACCATGAACAAACTACCATACACAACAAACTATGCACTCTAGAGTCAAAAATTGAAGATGACCAAAACCCTTTAGATTCTCAAATTACACTAGCTGAACTATGCGATAATATACAAAAACTTAAATCCCAAAAAGCAAGTGGTATCGATGGCATCCTAAATGAGATGATTAAATACACAGACCATGTAAAACTGTTTAATATAATCCTTAGTACAGGTATATTTCCCAGAATCTGGAACCAAGGTCTGGAACCAAACTCCAATCCATAAAAGCGGAGACAATTTTGACCCTAATAATTAAAGTGGAATATGTGTAAACAGCAACCTAGGTAAATCTTTCTGTAACATTCTTAACAGCAGAATTATCCATTATCTAAATGACCGAAACATCCTGAGAAAATGCCAAATCGGTTTCCAACCAAAATACCGCACATCAGATCATTTATACACTCTTCGTACTTTAATTGACATAGAAACCAACCAAAATAAAAGCGAGCTCTTCTCATGCTTTGTTGACTTCAAAAAAGTGTTTGACTCAATCTGGCTAAGGGGCTTTTTCTTCAATCGATTCAATGCGGCATCGGAGGAAAAACCTACGACATCATCAAATCAATGTACACGAATAACACATTTGCAGTTAAAACCGGCAACAAGCACACGGAATTTCGTGGAGTGAGACAGGGTCTCTCTAAGTAAGTCTAAGTCCTACACTATTTAACATCAATTAGCTCGAGCTCTAGAACAGTCACCAGCAACCTGTCCCACATTACTAGACACTGAAGTGAAATGCCATCTGTTTGCAGATGATCTGGGGCCTCATTTATCAAAAGTGCATAGAAAAGGTTCAATATTTAGTCGTACGAATGAAATTTAAAATGTGTTTAAGTACAAAAAAATTTGTATTAAACGTGCGCACACACTTGCACTTCTTACGCACATGAGTGAGCATCATTGTTGATAAATCCCACATGTGCGCAAGTACCGTGCTCGTTCACGTTCACTAGCATTCGGAAACGCCTCCATTTTACCATAATGGTGACAACACCTCCCTTAATAAACACGTGAATGTATTCTGTGCTGTCATTAAACAGATCACCGCAGTCTTTTGGCTTGTTCGACTTAATGCATCAAGTCGAACAAGCCTTTTGAAAACACTTTCTTTGCGCAATGCATGGTTTGCTCAATTTGGGTTTTATTGTTAATTTTACAATTATTTATAGGAGTTTATTTTCCATAGCCTAAATAAACTGTTCAGAAAAGAAACAATATTTGCGGTTATTTTTGGTGGAATTGGTTAAATTTTATTACGATTTGGTAAAGCGATGTAGTAATTGTCACAACTCTGTCCTTCCTATCATGAGGTTTCTGGTCTGTGGACAGAGTTGTGACGGTGCCATGTCTTTTGTTATGTGTGGAAGACACTGGCCATTGTTGTCACTTTGCGCTACGTGTCCTCCTGTCATGTCGCTCAGGCCGCCCTCCTGACTCCCGTAATCATGCCCTTAGTGTTTGATCTTCGTCACCTGCCCATCACCTCCCTTTTGTAACTATCCCTCGTTAGTGTTTCCTACTTAATGTCCCTTTGTTCTCTGTCTGGCACGGTTTTATGGAAGTTTACCCCTTTCGTCTATGGATTACATTTTTGGATTTCTGGTTTTAGTTTGTGTCGAGTTTTCCCCCATCGTGGGTTTTGTGTTGTATTTGTAATAATTAAAAGACCTTAGTTTACCATTTTCCTGCCTGCGCCTGGGTTCCGTTTCCTCTCAATCCGTGACAGTAATAGAAAAGCAATAAGATGTTAAACAAATGTATTTATATAATTTTATAATAATAATTAATGTGCAAACCTCTTTTTAATCTTTTTCAATTAGTTTGAATGTTTTTTTTTCTTTTATTCATTTTTTCATATATTTGTTCTGTATATTTTCATATATTTTTCATATATTTGTTCTTATAAATGTGTCTTTACATTGTGCTTTCAATAAAAGAAGGTTTGCCAAGCGAGATCAGCCATGACACTAACTACTACATTTCAAATGATTTCCCATTTGTCTTTTATAGCATTTCACACGCAAATGTGTACCTCGAACTATGAAATTTCTAATCGAGTATTTGCAAAAAAAGACCACATGAAATGGTGGCACTTTCTTTTTGTAGTATCACCATTCTACCACTAGATTATCTGCGCAAGCATGCTCAGAGGTGTGCTTCTATTTACACACAATTCTACGTATAAGTACAAGTTGGTAAATCCCACATTTTGCGTGAATCTGTTCTCACGCACTCACTACGCACATATCTGTGCGTACGCACTGTTGATAAATGAGGCCCCTGGTGCTGCTGTCACCCACAAAAGAGGGTCTACAGCAACATCTAGACACCCTGCACACTTTGTCAAACATGGGCAATATCAGTTAACCTTAAAAAGACTAAAATCATGATATTACAAAACATCACAGTTTCAAACTAAACAACATGCCCCTAGAACACACCCAGAACTACACATATCTTGGTACATTAGTAACACTGGAAACTTAAACAAGGCTGTGAATGACCTGAGAGACAATGCACAAAGATCTTTTTACACAATCAAAAATAATAATAATATCAAAAATGACATCCCAACTGTAATCTGTCTGAAAATAATCCAATCAATTATAGAACCAATCGCGCTGTATGGATGTGAGGTTTGGGGCCCTCTCACCAACCAAGAGTTCACCAAATGGGACAAACACCCAATAGAGACTCTGCAAACCGAAATGTGTAAAAACATTCTACGTGTACAGCGAAAAACTCCAAACAACGCCTACAGTGCAGAATTAGGCAAGCAAGCACAATTGAGTGTACAATTCATACACAATGGTAATTTAAAGTGCTTTACATAAAAATAATTAGAACAATCATCTACAATTGGAATTTAAAAACGATTTAAAGTGAACTAAAACAGTTTAGAATAAACTGATTATACATGAAATATAGCGCAGCAAGTTCGGACAAGGCACAGTGCTCATTCAGTAAATGCACAGCTAAGAAGATGAGTTTCGAGTCGGCATTTAAATGTTGATAATGTTTTAGCAGATCTGATCTCTTCTGGAAGCTGATTCCAGCTATCGGCAGCACAAAAGCAAAAGCAGATTCCCCTTGTTTGGAGTGAACCCTTGGTATATCTAACTGACTTGATCCTAATGATCCAAGTGGTCTGTTAGGTTTATATTTGGTGAGCATATCTGTGATGTATTTCGGTCCAAGGCAGTTTATTGATTTATAAATGAGTAACAGTACTTTGAAATCCATCCTAAAAGTAACTGGAAGCCAGTGTAGGGATCTAAGGACTGGTGTAATATGCTCAGATTGTCTGGTTCTAGTGAGAATGCTGGCAGGCAGCAGTGTTCTGTATGAGCTGCAGCGGTCTATTGGTTTTCTTGGGAATGCCGGTGAGAAGACCATTGCAATAATCCACCCTGCTGGTAATGAAGACATGCACAAGTTTCTCCAAGTCTTGACTTGAAACAAAATATCTAATCCTTTTAATGTTTTTGAGATGGCAGTATGCTGATTTTGTTACCGCTTTAACATGACTACTGAAACTAGGGGTCAAACAACTAAAAATCAAGTCAGACCTTAGAGTCAAGGCATGCATTCACCTTGAGAACTTCATTGTTTCCAAATGCAATGACTTCAGTTTTCCCTTTGTTTAACTGAAGAAAGTTTTGGCACATCCAACTGTTAATTTCATCATTGCATTGGCAGAGGGAGTCAATAGGGCTGTAGTCATTTGGTGATTAGGCTAGGAATTAGGACTATGTCCTCTAATGATTAAAATGCAAAAAAAAGAGCTATAAAATTCTACACTAGGGCTGGACAATAACCAGTTTCAACAAAAGGACAAGATTTCATACATACTGGGAGAAAACTCAAGAAGCTCAAACCTGGCTGCAAGATGTCAAGTCCTGCCACAACAAATCTCTGACACACACACACAAACTGACACTATGACAGGATCCTGTCACCCTCACTGAGAACTTTCACCATACTCTTTTTCTGTTTATATTGAGATGTACATATAGATACTTATAAACATGCACAAATCAGATTAAGATAAAAATAAATAAAAGTATATATGTATTTTNAAGGGGAGAAATAAAGTTGTGTTGTAACGGTACAGTGCTGTCTGCGTGTGGTGTCTCATATATCTACAGATTCTAGAGATCAGAATCTGTTACATACAGTTCTTGGAGGGTGGGCAGGGGAGCACCAATGATCTTCTCAGCAGTCCGAACCGTCCTCTGTAGTCTTCTGTGCTGTCATTAAACAGATCACCGCAGTCTTTTGGCTTGTTCGACTTAATGCATCAAGTCGAACAAGCCTTTTGAAAACGCATTCTTTGCGCAATGCATGGTTTGCTCAATTTGGGTTTTATTGTTAATTTTACAATTACAGTATTTATAAGAGATTTTATTTTCCATAGCCTAAATTAAACTGTTCAGAAAAGAAAGAATTTTTGCAGTTATTTTTGGTGGAATTGGTTAAAAAAAGCAATAAGATGTAAAAAATATATTTATATAATTTTATAATAACGATTAATGTTTTTTAAAAAAAAAATTCAATTAGTTTGAATGTTTTTTTTTCTTATTCATTTTTTCATATATTGTTCTGTTAAATGTGTCTTTACATTGTGCTTTCAATAAAATAAGGTTTGCCAAATCATACAGCAAAGCGAGATCAGCCATGACACAGCAGCTTTTGCAAGTGTATCTTTTTAGACACTTGTTTAGAGCTGATGTGATCGCAAATTCTTGTCCAGGACTGGCAGTGTAGTGCAAATTTGGCGTCCCAACATTAGCTGAGCGGGGCTTACCCCAGTATCACCGAGTGGCTCTGTAACTCAGAAGAGCCAAGTGAGGGTCAGGCTGACGCAGATTGTGTTAAGCTGTGCCTACAGCCCACTCAACAGCCCCATTCGACTGTGGGTAATGGGCGCTGCTGGAAATGTAATGAACACCCCAGCTCTTACAAAAGTCTGCAAAGTCTGTGGCACTGAACTGGGTGCCAATATCTGAATGAAGCTCTCTTGGAATCCTCCATCTCACAAACATCCCCTTTAGGGTGGTGATTTTACACTGTGGCTGCTGGTGATGTGTAAATGAGTGACTTCAATGTCTCTAGAATAAAAATCTACAACCACCAGATAGTGTTTAACCCCTTGTTCACACAGATCTGTTCCGATTGTGTGCCAGGGACTGGGAAAGTGGTGATTAGAGGCCATGTGGCTGACTAAAATCAAAAGGTTCTAGAGCTTGAAACATCGACATGTTTTTGGTCATTCAGTCAGCGGGCATGGCAAACTTCTGACACCATGTCATATAATTGCTTACAATGTACATTTATTATGCAGGGGTTATCATAAACACAACTTGTTCTTAGCTCACACGCAGCATTCTTTCTTCATTTACGACACTTGACAACAGTACCCCATGCGTCGCCAAGATGACGTAGCATATCCCCAAAGCCTAATGGGTAATATAGTATTAAACACATTGACACAATTATAAATAACTTATCTATGCACATCATTATTTTTTATTCATTGCACTTGTAATCTTTAATCAAAAACGTTTACCTCATCCCTGCTTGAAACGACATCTCTTCTGTAACGTGTCTGTTCCTTCGGGACTGTTTGTTCGTCCTGGCCTGCAGGGGTCGCTCTTCTCCTGCCAGGTGCCTTCAGATAGACCACATTATTGACTCTGGTGGCTCCAGGCCTGTAGAGGTCAACATTGCCTCCTTCTACATCTCATCATTACCGGATTGTCTACACCTGTGTTTGACCCTTTATAAGTCTGTTTGTTCCCTGCCTTTTTTGTTCAGTCTTGATCCGTTTACCCCTCGTTTCCTGTTGTGAGCAGTATGGTGTTAAGTGTTATAATGACAGTAATAGAAAAGCAATAAGATGTTAAACAAATGTATTTATATAATTTTATAATAATAATTAATGTGCAAACCTCTTTTTAATCTTTTTCAATTAGTTTGAATGTTTTTTTTTCTTTTATTCATTTTTTCATATATTTGTTCTGTATATTTACATATATTTTTCATATATTTGTTCTTATAAATGTGTCTTTACATTGTGCTTTCAATAAAAGAAGGTTTGCCAAGCGAGATCAGCCATGACACTAACTACTACATTTCAAATGATTTCCCATTTGTCTTTTATAGCATTTCACACGCAAATGTGTACCTCGAACTATGAAATTTCTAATCGAGTATTTGCAAAAAAAGACCACATGAAATGGTGGCACTTTCTTTTTGTAGTATCACCATTCTACCACTAGATTATCTGCGCAAGCATGCTCAGAGGTGTGCTTCTATTTACACACAATTCTACGTATAAGTACAAGTTGGTAAATCCCACATTTTGCGTGAATCTGTTCTCACGCACTCACTACGCACATATCTGTGCGTACGCACTGTTGATAAATGAGGCCCCTGGTGCTGCTGTCACCCACAAAAGAGGGTCTACAGCAACATCTAGACACCCTGCACACTTTGTCAAACATGGGCAATATCAGTTAACCTTAAAAAGACTAAAATCATGATATTACAAAACATCACAGTTTCAAACTAAACAACATGCCCCTAGAACACACCCAGAACTACACATATCTTGGTACATTAGTAACACTGGAAACTTAAACAAGGCTGTGAATGACCTGAGAGACAATGCACAAAGATCTTTTTACACAATCAAAAATAATAATAATATCAAAAATGACATCCCAACTGTAATCTGTCTGAAAATAATCCAATCAATTATAGAACCAATCGCGCTGTATGGATGTGAGGTTTGGGGCCCTCTCACCAACCAAGAGTTCACCAAATGGGACAAAGTGGGTTATCTCTGAGACGTTTGGCTTTACACATTTTTGTAAGATGCACATGTCGCTTTTTGAGGTTTGTTGCGGATGTCACGTCTTAATCCGTTCGTTCGTGTTAACTCACATGTTAAGTATGTGTTACCATTAAATTTCACGAAATGTATTAAATAATTAGAACAATCATCTACAAATGGAATTTAAAAACGATTTAAAGTGAACTAAAACAGTTTAGAATAAACTGATTATACATGAAATATAGCGCAGCAAGTTCGGACAAGGCACAGTGCTCATTCAGTAAATGCACAGCTAAGAAGATGAGTTTCGAGTCGGCATTTAAATGTTGATAATGTTTTAGCAGATCTGATCTCTTCTGGAAGCTGATTCCAGCTATCGGCAGCACAAAAGCAAAAGCAGATTCCCCTTGTTTGGAGTGAACCCTTGGTATATCTAACTGACTTGATCCTAATGATCCAAGTGGTCTGTTAGGTTTATATTTGGTGAGCATATCTGTGATGTATTTCGGTCCAAGGCAGTTTATTGATTTATAAATGAGTAACAGTACTTTGAAATCCATCCTAAAAGTAACTGGAAGCCAGTGTAGGGATCTAAGGACTGGTGTAATATGCTCAGATTGTCTGGTTCTAGTGAGAATGCTGGCAGGCAGCAGTGTTCTGTATGAGCTGCAGCGGTCTATTGGTTTTCTTGGGAATGCCGGTGAGAAGACCATTGCAATAATCCACCCTGCTGGTAATGAAGACATGCACAAGTTTCTCCAAGTCTTGACTTGAAACAAAATATCTAATCCTTTTAATGTTTTTGAGATGGCAGTATGCTGATTTTGTTACCGCTTTAACATGACTACTGAAACTAGGGGTCAAACAACTAAAAATCAAGTCAGACCTTAGAGTCAAGGCATGCATTCACCTTGAGAACTTCATTGTTTCCAAATGCAATGACTTCAGTTTTCCCTTTGTTTAACTGAAGAAAGTTTTGGCACATCCAACTGTTAATTTCATCATTGCATTGGCAGAGGGAGTCAATAGGGCTGTAGTCATTTGGTGATTAGGCTAGGAATTAGGACTATGTCCTCTAATGATTAAAATGCAAAAAAAAGAGCTATAAAATTCTACACTAGGGCTGGACAATAACCAGTTTCAACAAAAGGACAAGATTTCATACATACTGGGAGAAAACTCAAGAAGCTCAAACCTGGCTGCAAGATGTCAAGTCCTGCCACAACAAAGCTCTGACACATCACACACAAACTGACACTATGACAGGATCCTGTCACCCTCACTGAGAACTTTCACCAGTACTCTTTTTCTGTTTATATTGAGATGTACATATAGATACTTATAAACATGCACAAATCAGATTAAGATAAAAATAAATAAAAGTATATATGTATTTTTTCTGTGCTTTGGCAATGTAAAAATGTGTTTTATCATGCCAATAAAGCGTCTTTGACTCTTGAATCTTGACTCCAGAGGGAGCAGCACCACTTCCACTTGTAACACTGTTTGAAGAATTTATCCTTCAGAATCTGACTGTAAATTTAGGAATTTAAGATAATCTCCAACTCCGACAGGTCTTTGACTTGAAATGGTGCTGGTCCCTCAAAGTCACCTAAATAAATATTGCCTGTGTGTTTGTTTTTGTGGAACGAAAATGAGTCACATTGTCTAGTTTGGTTAGTTTATTTTAGAGTAATGAAGCAATAATAATAGTGAATCATGTCGGAGGCTGTCAGTCTCTTAATGTCCTGCCTTAAATCCCCTTTTCTGCCTCACTGAATATACTAGACATACACAGTTGGTACAAAATGACCAGTATTATTCTTGATAAAATATTGCACTTAATTTGTAAATTTAGACTATTTATCGTAGCCTACTGACTTTTATACCTCTGTGTGTATTTGAGAGTAAATTCATATTAGTCTTGCATAGAAGGTTTGTATGCTCTAAATATGTATTTGTAAATGTATATTTTGTATAAATAATAATAAGCAATGTAACAATGTGATGTTTAATAAATTATTACATACACAAGCTTATTTATCTATTAGTTTTAAGTATTTTGAGATGTCAAATGTTATTTTTTAATGTTTATTATGTTAATTGTCAAGTTATTTCACGAGCTGAAATCAACATCGAATCGAAAATGTAAAGTTAACCAATTGCGTCGATTTTTGGTTAGTTTTGAATGGCGTGACTAACGTTGATTCAACATTACCCCGATGAGCAAAACGATGCCGGATCGACGTTGGAGATCAACATCGTTTTAATATCGTGAGAGATGTTGATTCTACAGTACGTAGTTTCCTATCTGGGTAGTTGTTACTACCACAAAAAACTGCATATTCTAGTTTAGATAAGATGATTATAAATATATTTTATTTGTAATCCTTTACACAGCATTCTATATACCAATGACATCAAAGTGTGTGACAAAAACCTACATTGTCAGTGAACCTTTATTTTGTATATACTGTCCATGTAATAAGTTTGAAGGAGCTGGATGCAGCTTGCAAACCGAGGCTGCAGACATGTTGTGTGTGAAAAAATTTTGAAATATTAAAAAAATGATGTTGCTGGAAAAAAAAGTTAACTGACAATGTGAGATTTTGTCACACACTCTGATGTCATTGGTATATAGAATCATGTAAAGGATTACAAATAGAGTATATGTATTATCTTATCTTCACTAAAATATGCAGTTTTTTGTGGTAGGCCACATGAAATCATTAAAAAGTACAATATATATTTCAGACCTAGTGGAGTAGTAATAAATGGTAAGCGGGAATCAGTGTTGGGTGTAACTAGTTACTAAGTAATTAGTTACTGTAATTTAATTACTTTTCACTTGAAAAAGTAAAGTAAGGGATTACTCTTATTTTCGCTGTAATTTAATTAGTTACTTCTGATGTAATTAAACTAAATACTTTGTGTAATATATGTGTGTGCAATAGTGGAATTGACATCAAAATTCAAAGTCTAACTTTAAAATGAATGCTTTAATGTAAAATTGTCACATTTGTAATACTTTGGTCATTAAATAAGAGTACTTTATGTAGTTTATATTATTTATTTGAATGAATTAAAAGAGCCGTTTCATGTCTATCCTTGAATCACTTAACTCATCAAGGTTGATATAGGATATAGAAAGTAATTAGTAATAAGTAACTAAATACTTTTTGAAGAGAGTAATTTGTACAGTAATCTAATTACACTATTGAATATATAATTAGTAACTAGTAATTAATTACTTTTTCCAGAGTAATTTACCCAACACTGGCGGGAATGAAACACCACCTTAGTGGCCGTTACCAAAAAAGCATCATAACTCGCCTCTTGGGTTCTATTCTCTTTGTCGACGGTCGATTGCTCTTCCTTGCGTTCCCGGATGTAACACTAGATTATAGCCAAATGAAATTCAGATTTTGTCGAATTTGATGTCCCGAGTATTGAGACCTGAATTTTACGACCTGAAAGTGTGAACTTGAATAATGAAAACATGAATTTCAAAACCCAAATTTTTAGGAGGGTGAATTCATACAAAAATGATGTTCAAATAATTACAAATAAGGACAATAAAATCTGAGGTAATAAATTCGGTAGCTTTTTCAAATTCAAGTCTTAAAGATATAAATCTGTCGTCATACAAAGGGTCTTCTGCCAAAATCTGGATACACGGAGGAGTATTTGCAGTTGCATTAGGTTGCATTACCACCTCAGGGTGTGCATCAACTTTCTAATAATTGAACGGCCCGTCGTCAATTATTCCTTATATATACACATGTACATATACACATACGCACGCACGCATATACAGTATACTGTACATATGAAGAGTTGTTGCAAAACGAAACTCAGAAAAATAAAATAAAACCGAGTTCTCCAAATTCATGCTTTTATTATGTTATTAGGTTTTTATTGTGTTAGTTAGCTGTATTTTTTGAGTTATTGTGGGTTAAATCAAAACAAACCAACTGCTGTTTGATTGACATTAATTTGAATGCACAATAAAAAAACGATTAAAAAAAAAAATTAAACTGTTCTCATTTTGGTACCAAACTTTTCATATATACATACAAATACGCACGCGAGTTTGGTTGCACCACATTATGTTATCAGGTTCTTATTGTGTTAGTTAGCTGTATTTTTTATTTTGTTATTATGGCTTAAAGGAGTCATATTGCATGGCTAAAACGAATATTATTGTTTGTTTTAGATGTAACGCAATGTGTATACACCATTTAAAGTTTAAAAAACTTGTATTTTCCACATACCGTGCATGTTTGTATCTCCTCTTTGCCCCGCCTCTCTGAAACGTGCTGATTTTTTACAAAGCTCATCGCTCTGAAAAGCGAGGTGTGCTATGATTGGCTAGTTCACCAGTGCGTAGTGATTGGTCAAATACTGCAAGCATTTCACAGAAATGTAACGCCTCTTACCATATTCGGAACATCAGGTTGCAAAGCAACTGTACTGACAGGCGATACAATGAAATTTACAATTACGCCCACCTTAACTACATGTAGATTTGGGCGGTCTTAGTCAAATCATGTTACGAAGTTACGTAGATTCGCGGGGGTATGATTACACGAGGTGTTTCAGGCAAGTCTAGTTGAGCATTCGCTTTTAGATAGAATGCATCTTTTGTTCCCACACTTTCATTTGTGCAATTTTACGCGTCTAATACATGCATGGGAAACTTATAACACACCAAAGACACAGAAAAACACGTACTTCCGCCATATGACCCCTTTAAATCAAAACAAACCAACTGCAGTTTGATTGATATTAAATGGAATGCACAATTAACTCCAACCAATAAAACTCTTCATATACACTCTTAAAATTGATGTGTTAAAAATGTACACAAAACATGTGTAAAAGGATTCATAACACACATTTGTGTTAGTACTGACACATTATGTGTGAATATTATTCGTAACCGTTTACACAGTCACTGTGTAAAATACATTTACCAGTGCATACATACAATAAAATGCATTGTAGATTTAGTTACATTAAAAAGAAGTTTGAAATAATGTGGTATTACACTTTCCAATTGTTTAAAAAAAATATTAATGTGATTCAGACAACGTGTGCTCCCTCTGATTATCCTGTATTTATGTTTACAATAAAAACGATATATAATATACAGCAATATAATTTATTTAGCTTCTACAATAGGAAATATACAAGCAAATAATAAGGCAGAACTCCAGTACAAAGTTAGTTAAAAATAAAAAGTTATGTGATATAACTTTGCCCTCAGTCAAAACGCTGAGACTGCCCCTTAGATATACCCGAAATAAAATTGATCCACTGGTTAACCACTATAGAGACAGCGGCAATTTTGTGAAAGACCTGC
Organism: Triplophysa rosa; assembly: GCF_024868665.1. Taxonomy (NCBI): domain Eukaryota; kingdom Metazoa; phylum Chordata; class Actinopteri; order Cypriniformes; family Nemacheilidae; genus Triplophysa; species Triplophysa rosa. The sequence goes on from NW_026634625.1 coordinate 95,567, forward strand.
CGAGATTATACTGCGTTGGGCTGGGTGCATTTGCACCGAGTGCCTGGTGCTGCCTGGATCTCACATCTCCGACAACGTTGGACCAAAGGTTGAAATTAACGTTATGTTTCTTAAACGACCGCAGATTTGAACTTGTCTTTATACACATACATTCTCGCCTGAATTGCTCTTAAAACAACACTTCGTGACATAATAAGAGTAATATTTCTACCATTATGCAGGTTTTCTGCGCTATTGCCGTTTATGGCTGTCCCAATTTCACAGGTCATGCACTGATGACGTTTCACAAGTTCGACACAAGCACAGACAAACACGCATTATTGTATTTTTGTATGTGTGTCATTATTATTGTAGACCCATGGCCATCTGTAATGCATTTGTTTGTTTGAGCAAAAAAACGACAAGAACGCATATTCTGTTATGCCTGCGCTGTGTGACGTTCATTTCCTACTGCCATTCCATTCAGAGATGTGGCCGTCTCCCTCAGGAAAGAAATTAATTTTAAAATTAGTTACAATAGGATATATATATATATATATATATATATATAGTATTTTTATATAGTGTACGAAAGTTACGTGATTATTGTGCAGGAAACTGGCTGTTCATTTTAACCTTTGTTATGGTTAATGTTAATCTTTTAACAAAATAGTGCCTGATGCTGAGCTCGCACGTTTGGCGCGGTTTTACAAAGCTAACGTTACGATTGCAGGATTATTAACAAACATTATTTTATGAAATGCTACGGCACATTGGACTACATGTTATTACGTATGGCACTTTGAGCACTTTAAAGCCCTAACATATGGTGTCGTAAATAGACGCGACACGGGATAACATGTATCTTTTCTAAATTAGTCGAGTTTATGTCCAGACGTAAAATTCGCAACTAGCGTCAGTGGGTCTTATTACAAACGATGCCTTTCGAATGTCACGTATAGTTCAGGGCATGGTGGAACAGTATGCACCGTCATCGTGTCTAGTCCTAGTGGAGAGTAGTGGCTTAATGGTAAGAGTCGAACCTCAATGCCTGCTGCAGAATAAGGATAAAGCGCTATGTAATCAACATCCTTGTTGGATTATATAGGCGCCATTTTGTGATGTTACATGACTATTTGGCAATGCAGCAAAGGTAATAGTGTAACGTTTTTGTTTCCCTACTGGAAAATCCAACTAATACCCAGCTCAGCCAAGCTGGTCCACCAGCTCAGCCAGGTCCCCACCAGCTCGGCCAAGCTGGTCAACCAGCTTTGACCAGCTCATAGCCAGCTTGAGCTGGATTTTCCAGTAGGGTTACACGTGTGATAATGTAGAATGCTTTTTAATATGTATATGACCGTGGTCTTAATATATGTCTTATTTTTCAGGTAATGGAAGACGAAGACAAAATCACAGTTACTTTAACAATTTTACACAGAGTGCTTGCAACTGTCTTAATAGACGGAAAGGAGACATGGAGAAAACTGTTCACAGTCGGAAGTGTTGAAGAACTGATCAACTCAGTCAAAACTGAGTTGTCTCAACAAGTATCTGTTGATCGAATATTGAGATTTGACACAGATTTTCAAGAATTCATTGACACTGATTTGAATACAGAACTAAGGGAGTTTGACAAATTACAAATATATTATATTACAAATATCACCCAGGCTCCATTAGAAAGAAGTGTTCAACCATTACCGGTAAACCATTATTGTCTTTTTTTAAATAAGTAGTCAAAGTAAACATTGACTTTTTAATGTTTTGTCATTTTATAGTGTCATTCAACAGATGCAACCACGACTGGCCAGCTGGCACTGCTCGAGGAAAAGGCCCCTACAGTCCTGAGAGAACATGAAGAGACAAAGATGTTGTCCATTTCATCAAGAAAGTTACTTGTAAAAGTTGCTGTTAGTGACCTTGTAGAGAAACATGGATTGTGAGTATATGGTTTTGGTTTTTAAACAACAGTAAAGTTTTTTTTTTTCACTATTACATTATAAGTACTCTTCAGGAATACTTACCAGTGTTAATCAAAGTGTTAACAATTTGCTATGTCAATGTTTGTTTTGTTACTGTGATATATTTTGTTCTTCTATTGAAATAACCTTTCAGCTATCCATCTGGTAAGGAAAAGCTGGCACTAGCAAAGGAGATTGTGCTGTTGTTCCCCTCATTAAGGATTTCGGTTCCATTTGGTCAAAATGAGGGACATGTAAGGATGCTTTTACATACTTCATTTATAGAGCCCGACCGATAAGGGTTTTTGGGGGCCGATATCGATATTGGGGAGTAAAAAATGTCTGATATTCTTTATGCGTGTACTATATTGCAGTACCAGTCAAAAGTTTGGACACACTTCCCATTTGTATTGGCCTAACTCTGACATTTCATAAATTCAGTTTTTATGACTGGATTCCACAATTCCGTCCACGTTTTCCGCATCGCGGAGAATCATAGGGCCATACTCTTGTAGCAAATGAGTATGATAAGCTCAATGTGAGAGAGTAAAAGACGGGGACACGTTGAGCTCAACTGCCATAGGAATGGGTTGAAAACGGCAGTGGAAATAACGTTACACAGTGAGTCGCGAAGACACCACTTGTCTGCCGCTGCCCAAACCAGTGAGCTTACTGAAGCGAAAGGGTTGGCTCGTGTCGCATGACCTGGTTGCCAGTAGCAAACAATGGAGCATGCTCTGCTGGACAAACTAAGTAATTACACCATTTACAAGCATTTTATCTGTTATATTGTTCTATAAAAATTTTTTATATCTGTGTCAAATCGGCAGCATATACACAGATGCCGATATTTCGGCGACATGCTCATATCGGCCAACCGATAAATCGGTCGGGCTCTATTCATTTATGTGTGTACAAAGTGCTCAAATGTACTTCACTTCACTCTTTTTGCATTGATCATGATAGGAGCATTTCTTTGATGGGCCATCACACAGTGGATTTATAGAAATGAGACTACAGAACATCAGGGCGGAAGCTTCAACAGAGCCAACGGACCTACAGTTTGAAACGTCGCCATTGTAAACTGCAACCTTCTTCACCAAGTCTAGAAGAAACAGTGCCAAGTGAGTGGTTGACCCTGATAAAGAGGATGCGACCATCAACAGAGAATTCATCATCAATAAAGAATGCAATTGACCAAACCTTCAGTTATCGAAGAAAATGGATAATGACAAAATCGCCAACCGTTAGAGAAATCTTCAAGGAATATCCAAGATTTCTGGACATGCCATCCTTGGTAAAACAAATGCTCAACTGCAGAGAACTTTACACTAAATGTTGCATAATTGTAATATTATTTTTTCTTTGTTTCTGTTATATTCACTAAAGATGGATATTGAGTTTTCCAAGCTTACAGATGGGAAAGAAGACATGTTTATCAGGAAATGGGAGGGAACCATTATTCCAAAACTCAAGGAAATAGCATTGTTGGAGAAGAAAATGGACATCAGACAATTATTGGAGAAAGCTGACAGTCAAGATGATGGTATGATTTTCTGCCTCTGTGTGGCATGTGCACAATTTATAATGTGGAAAATGAAATTAAATATTTAACCTTCAATGTATGATATAATAAATAAATGAATAAACTTTTAATTTATATTTTGCATGTGTCCTGCATGTTTACTACATCCAGATGAGCTGTGTTATACCATGTTGAAGGTCCTCATTCATCTTCTTCCACCCATGCCATCTGGGAGAAGTGCTGCCGGCAGTAAATGCTGTGTGAATTCCGCTGTCTCATACCTGTTGGAGTTTGTGCCGGTAGGCTTTGTTACTCTAAAATGTTTATAAAGAAGTTATTTATCATGCAACAACATTTCCTAAGGCTGTTCATTGTTTCATTTCCATAGGCTGGTACCAGCGTGATCTCTTTGCTTACTGAATCGATGAAAGGGTCTCTGAAGTCAGGTCAGCCACAGTTGGTTTCCATCGGTTCTCTCGGACATGGAGCCCAGTATGTAATTGTGGCAAAGAATGATTCTTTTGCCCTTCCACTTGATGTTGACAATCTCACTTGTGCTGTAGACAGACTTTTCAAATTCTACTGGCTGTGCAATCTTCAGTATCCCTGCCAACTGTCTTCAGTTTTTTCATTTTTTTAACATGTATATGACCTACCCTTGTCCCAGTCCTCTTGCAAACGATCAAAGGTTATGGAATTGATTGCGAAATTGCAGTCTCATGTCTAATTGAAACAAGCATGTATACCTGTCCAAAGTGTTTTTAAAAAATCTCTCTTGAAACAAGGTGTTTGAAACTAATTTGTTGGAAATATGTTGTCTGTCTTTGAGCAGGTTTTAATGTTAAATTGGTAAGGTTAGCAGGTGAACACCAGGTCAGTACATGAACTATACGTGTTATTTATCTCGTTTACAAATGTTCATTTTAAGTATTTTTCTAAATGTGAAATAAGACGTTGGTATGTAGGCTGAGAATTGTTTTTTGCAATTTACATTTTGGAAACCATTTCAGGCATTGTTCATTCAACAGTGTTTAACGTGCTGTATTAAGATTCAATGAATTATTTTATAAAATGCATGTAATGTAATTTATGTTTAAAGTGCTTGTTTAATACTGTAAACAATTCATACGTATTTTAACGTATTTCAAATATTTGTTAAAAAAGAACAAATAAATAGTATTTGGACAGTATTCAGTAGTTGTCTGTTTGATTTCTTAATAAAAAGTTTACAAATTTTGTAATTTAATATGTTTAATCTTTTATATTAAAACTAAACAATTACTCAATAACACACAGTTGTGTTAAATGCACTCAAAATAACACATTGATGTGTTTACTAAAGCAACACATTTGTGTGTTACATTTTACAACACATGTTCTGTGTCAAATTTAACTCAGTATGTGTTGTCCCTGTGCACACTCAGAACATGTGTAATAAATAACACATGTTGTGTTGTTTTTAACACATTTGTTTTAAGAGTGTGTAGATAAGGCAGTCCATAACCTGTCACTTCTTGGGTCCCTGAAAGTCATTAGGTCATTCAGTGACCGTGATGACATTTTGTCATCATCTCTACATTATTATTTGGAGGGAAGACTGGATGCACCATGGAGACAGTAAGTGCTTTGATTGTGCCTATTGACCTAAAATGACATGTATATGTGAAAGATTAGATGAAATAACATCTAGGTTTGTTATTTGTGTATAGTATATTATAATACACATCAAACAACCGTATATCGTGTATATATGCTCCTGTGATTATCTGCATGACCTTGCTGAGTAGTTAAATGCCTTAAATGTTGGTTCATACACACCGGTAGTAATGTAACAAGTCACTGATATCAGTTAATGGAATGTCCTTACTAGATTGAAGGAGGGCTTGGAAACACTGGGGGTGCTGCAGGCACTGAAAAATAACCTGTGCCTAAGAAACTTGTTTGCTGGAGGTCCCCCTGCACCACTTACAGCAGAACAAGTGACCGACCTCTTTAAGGTCTGTTACTCTGAAAGAGGAAGCTCAAGGCGGGTGGAGGAGGAGCGTGCCGTTGGCCAGTGGAGAGACTTGCTAATAGACATAGAGGGTATGCACACTTATCAGAAGACAAACACTAAAAACACATTAGTGTAAAATATAGCTGTTTAATTAATTTATGGTGGTCCACACTATTATCTGAAAGTATACTGTACAAAAAATAAAAACAACAGTGATAATTTTTCTACATAATGATGTTAATCCTGGGCCGTTTTTTGTCTCCCTTTTATGAACAAAAAAACTTTAACAAAATTCATGCCACAGACAGCGGCATTCTCAGGCAACTGATTTATTCCATTTGGGTCCTGACTAAATGGGTTAGCAATGCTAGTGTTTAACAATTTGAGCTCACTCAACCTTGCAAGGAATATTCATCAAAATATGCAAAGGATAAGATGGGATGGTTTTAAACCCAAAAGCATAAATAAATATACAGGAATAAATAAAGGAAACTTGCAAAAAGACAAATAGGTTTTGGCAGGCTGCTCCCATAAAAATGTTTATGGCATTAAAAAAAAAATATTTTGAAAAATATCAAAAAGGCATCAGTAGAAATCAAGCTTTTAGCACATAAAGGATGTGATAGTTCACCCAAAACTGAAAATTCTGTCCTTTAGGCACCCACCTGTATGACTTTCTTCTGCAGAACACAAAAGGACATGGGTTCCACTGCTGTTCGGTTAACAACTTCTTTTGTGTTTTGCGGAGGAAAGAAAGTCACAGGTTGGAAATGACAAGAGGATTACGAATTTTTTATTTTTGGGTGAACTATCACTTTAATTACTTAAAGCAACAACCTGCTGAAAAATTAACATTCTGTCATGAACTACTCTAAGTCATTCGACTACCCTAGGACCTACGTTTATCTTCAGACACAGATTAAGATATTTTTGTTGAGCCCTGCAGGAGCAGTCTATGGGGGATGCAGAAAGGTCCCGCGGGGCTCAACAAAAATATATTAATTTGATAAACACAGATCCAAGGGTTGTCAAACGACTTGAGGGTGAGTACTTGATGACATCATTTTAATTTTTCGGTGGAGGATCCCTTTAAGTTGGGTCCTGTGAAGTATAAAACAATTTCGCATTGAATCACTTTGTTAAATCAACTTTACATTGCAGGTGGAGATGCTGTGCTGCTTTGGGACGAAAACATGACAGTGAGTTTGGAGGATGTCCTAATGTTCGCCACTGGCACCAACCGCATTCCTCCACTAGGATTTGATGTTGTGCCAACTCTGAGATTCCTACATGAAAACAAAGAATTGAGGAAATTTCCAGAGGCCAATACATGTGGCCTAATTTTGAGGCTCCCAATTCATGGCTCATAACACTTTCAGTGAGCACATGGTTTCAGGAATTTTGCAGTCCCCACATTTTGGCCAAGCTTGATGTGTTTTTGTGACTATGTTGCTGTGATTAAACTTTGAATCCTTCTTATGAAACTTGAATTTTGATCCAGGTTATTTTTGGTCTTTTATATTATTGTATATCCTTCAAATAAAACATTAAAACATTTGAGAAATGGATCATCTGTCTGTTGGATATTAAATAGTCAATGCAAGTTATTTATAACGGTTTTGTTGAGTTAAAGACACTTACAACACTAACACAGTGTCAAGAAAAGACATTAGAAGCCATTATAATTTTTCGCAATGTGACAAACATAATAATGCAAGCAACAATTACATTAGAACAAGCAGGTTGTCGTGTTGTGTCCGGTGTTGACACTGTGTAACAAGACTTCACAATGATGGAATGAATAAACCAGATTGAAATTTTTTATGATTATGCATTTGAACAATCATAACATTACAGGCTGATATTAAGAAAAAAAAATGCTCAATTATAAGCCATTGCAGACTAAGACACATTAATACAACATGATACAACTGAGATTTTTAACACTTTGCATTTGTGAATAAAATATACCAGACTTGAAAAGTTATGCCAGTGAATATAATTGCGCTAAATGAGTTGGAACAAATAACTATAATTAATTGTGAATGGCAACGGTTTGTGGAATGCCCTCTAGTGGATGACAAGTGCACTCCAGCTAGTGACAACAATAAAACGGTGTCATTTTTATTCTTTCCTGTTGCAGAAATTCAGAGTTTAAACAAGTGATGAGAAAAGCCATAAGGGTAAACATTAGTAGGCTACATTAGAAATATAAAAACATGTAAAAAAATGTTTTACAGACTATGGGTTAAAATGGATAAATGAGATTAATATTAGAAATATTGGTTTTGATAGTGTTCACAAAAAAATATGAAATTAGCTATTTTATTTATCACGAAGCCTAAAATCACATATGGGCGTCATCGAAGTATTGTATAACAAGGCTCAAAATATATTAGGTTACAAGAACAAAGGCATACGGGTATAAGGTAATAACATGAAGAGAAGCTAATGATCACTGATTATTGTTGTCTGGTGTAATTATCCCTTCAGGTAAAAGAACAAAAGCAATAGAATTAAAACACCTGAAATATCAAGACTAAAAGTTAATGTGACGAATAAATTGAAACATAGTTACTTTGAGTAGAATACAAAAGTGTATTTCGTATTCTGTAATTTTCTAGATTTGTATGTAAATGAATTTGTGTTGTATCTCTCATACAATTCTTAGAGTCCAAGAGTCATGTTTGTGTCTGGAATAGTGAAGAATATGAAGCCTGTTGTAGGGCAGACAGTTGTATCTACTACTGTACAGCTAATGTCATGAGCACTTTCAGACAAAGCAATGCTGTATAGTTTTACCCTGTTTTGCAGATATTGCAGTAATAGGCCGGGTGACAGACAAGCCCGTATCAAACAGAGTAAAAAGAGCACATTCAAGTGATGATATTTCAAAGCAAAATATTCAACAATAAATTATTACAACTGGAAAAAGACACAAGAAAGTAGAAAAACAATGACATCTTGTTTATTATAAGGAAACCAACAATCAAATATTAAAAAAGTACATATAAGCATTGTATCTATCAAGTCTAAAAATATACTGTATGATGTCCCACACTAAGGCAGACAGGTTACCGCTTTACATCAACTTTTAGACATTTAACAGACACTTTTATTTCAAGCGACCTACAGGGAGATTCGGAAACAATAAAGTGATATGTCATAGGAGGCAAGAACACATAAATTACATAATTACAATCTAGAAATATATATTCTTAAATGTGCCATTGTTACTCTTGATATTAATGTACACTCACTGATGTGAATACTCTGATTCAAGTCACTAATGCTCGCCTACAGAACTATCATGGACCCAGAAACAGTATATGACCTACACATATGGTGGTGCGTGACGTCAGGCTTAACAAGCGGGTGGCGGCGACGTCCTTATCCACGACGTTAGTGTCACGCATCTGTTGTGACGACGTCCTTATCCACGACGTTAGTGTCACGCGTCTGTTGTGACGACGTAGACTCCGTTCACGTAAAAGTACACGACAGTCTCCTTCGGTAGGTAATCCGTGGCACATTTCAACCGTCATAGTTAGCTGGGAACCTGCTGCCTATACATTATCCCGCTTATTACACGGCTACTTGCCACGTGAGAAAAAAATAGACATGGAATGTGAATTTGAAATATTTTATTAGCTCATTTTTACCGAATGCAGACCTCCGTGAGGAATAGCCGTTTACTTTCAGTTTTAAGGTAAGAAACGGCGTTCAAATTCATGAACAGCCAGTTTGAGTTAATCATTGTCATATGTGTTATTAAAAGACATATATTTAATTAAAAAATGATTTGCTGCATCCGGTTTACCGTCTGTTGTTAGTTTTAAGAGGTTTTTATCTGGGAACCTGCAAAGGTCGCGACTGGCCAATCAGAATCAAGCATTCTAACGAGCCACGTAATAATGTGCTATTTAATATATCGTGTTATATTTTTAAGTATTTTCCATATATTTTTGGTCCGTGTACCTTCGGATAATTAATGCCGTTCATTTTTTACATATTCCACCGTATACGAGACCAATTTTTGGTTTGTTTTCCTCAATATTTCTTTAAGTGCATCAAATTAATATACAACAAAACCAAAACGAAACATCAAGTATTTTTCTTAACAAAGTGCATTTTAGTCCACAGGAAGTTCAGCTGCACTGCAGCCTCTGGCGACGAGTGGTAGTAGCACAAGACCACTCTCTTTAATTATACATGTTTTCAGTGGTGTGTGCCACTAAATCCGTAAACAACCAAACACACACATAGGTAGACATTTCTGTGCAATGTAGAAGTATACAGTTAATGAAATAAAGAATGTGTGCGTGCGTGCAAAGCTGACAGCAAGGGAGGTTTAAACATAGCCCCCATTTAAATTCACAGTGAGAGCAGCTCGTTTTCCACTTCTGATACAATTTTGCACCTTTGTTTGCACTAAAAATGTGAAAGTTGTTAAATGTGACCCTGGACAACAAAACCAGTCTTATGTGTAAATTTTTCGAAATTGAGATTTTTACATAATCTGAAAGCTGAATAAATAAGCTTTCTATTGATGTATGAGTTGTTAGAATAGGACAATATCTGGCTGAGATACAACCGTTTAAAACTCAGGAATCTGAGAGTGCAAAAAAATCAAAATATTGAGAAAATAGCCTTTGAAGTTGTTAATCAGGGGCACTGTGGCAGGCCATCCACTCACAAAAATAAAGTTTTTGTATATTTAAGGTAAGAAATTTACAAAATATCTTCATGGAACATGATCTTTACTTAATATCCTAATGATTTTTGGATAATTTTGACCCACACAATGTATTTTTGGCTTCTACTAAAAACGTTCCGTGCTACTTAAGACTGGTTTTGTGATCCAGGGTCACAAATGTTAAGTTCATGAAAATGTTAAACATAAAAGACTAAACATTTCTGTACAACTCACATGCATGATAACTGTTTACAAAAATAAGCTGAGTTAATCAAAACCTGTACTTATCATTACATATTACATTATAGGCTACCTGAGTTTGATAAAAAGTTAAAACTATAAGAGATTGTACAAATAAACAAAGTGAGTGTCTAAAAAAAAGGTTTATTGTTAGGTATGAGAATCACAAGAATCACCAGAGACTGCTCTCACTCTGGTCATGGTCTGTTTGAACTGTTGCCATCTGGCAGGCGTTACAGATCAGCCAAAACACACACTAGCTTATTTAGAGACAGTTTCTATCCCAGGACAATAAATATCCTAAACAATTATCTACAGTAAATGTTCAAATGTGACTCTTCTATCTCTCTGCGCTTTAAGATCTCCCTTATCTGGTCTATTGCCTTGTTGGTCATTTTACAGTGATTAATCAAAATGCTGATTTGCCAATTTTTTGCACTTTTTTCAGAATCAGAATCAGAAGAGCTTTATTGCCAAGTGTGCTTGCACACACAAGGAATTTTCTTTGGTGTTGGAAGCTTCTACAGACATTCAACACAATGACAATACAAATATAATAAGAGTTACAGTATAAAATATTCTAAAATATGCATATATAAAATAAAAGTCAGAAAATGGGGGATAATAACATATAACCCAGCCAACATTGGTATGTGGGCCCCATGTGGGTTATATCTGGGCGACATGGGCTCCACATGGACATGGGAAAAAAAGGGCAAAATATATGGGCCCCATGTGGGATTACAAATGTGGGTCCCATATAGGTTTGCCCTTTTGGGACCTTTATGGGCTGCATGTGGGCACACGGATTTTATGCTTAAAATACATATTATGCCTTTAGACTCCTTTAAATGCGTACATTTGAACATTTGTATGTGGGCCCCATATTGGTTTTATCTGGGAGATATGGGCTCCACATGGGCATAGGTTTAAGATGGGCAAAACATATGGGCCCCGTGTGGGATACCAATATGGGTCCCACATAGCTTTGCCCATATGAGACCTTCATGGGCTCCAAGTGGGCATATGATTTCATGCTTAAAATACATTATGCATTTGAACTTTTTAAAGTTCTTATATTTGGTTGATAATCCTTTTAAACATACAAATATCTCAGATATTTGTTATGTATTTAATGCAAATGCAGTTTCTGGAATATTTTTGTTAATTCATTCAATAGGCCTGTATCAGTACTTTCTTCCTTTCACTGTCCTAACTGTATGAAAATCAACCACGATAGATAAATGCAGAAATCCAGGTCAATTTACATGAGTCTCACAAGCGACGTTCTTGCTCAATGTGATAGATACTTTCGACTTCGTACTTAGCTTCGCAGACCGAACGGCTCACATCACACTACCGCGAGATCGATCAGGAAGCACTTGCCTAGAAACGATGTCGCGGTATCTTGATGTCATAAACCGATTGCTTTGCGCAGGTGATGCATAGAGTCGAGCACACCCCTGACCGAGAACACTTTGTTCTGCTTGACAAAGTAGTTCTCCTGAGTTTTGATAGAGTTTTGGTAAATTTTTCTTATATCACATAATTAAATATTCTTTTGTTGAAAATGTTTAATGTTTTAAATGACAGCTATGATTTAAATAAAATAAATAAATCAAACTACAGATGAGTTTCTTTATCGGCGGAAGGATATCTTTGGCAGAGCAGTGGCGCGCTGGCAACTCCACCGAGCAGCAAGTTTATCGAGTCGGGACTGGAAATAATTAGAGATGCACCGATTGCAATTTTCTTTGCCGATTCCGATTTCCGATTTTATTACAAGTGAAACCTGCCGATTCCGATTTTTGCCGATTCCGATTTTCTATCCACAAACTGTAATTGACAGTATACTGTATATAAAACCATATTAACTTTTCTTCAATACACATTTTTTTATTTTCATTGAATAAATGATTGAACATTACAATTTCCCCAAATTTCCCTAAATGCAGTTCACCAAGCTGCATTAAATTACAGAATCTTCTCTTTCCCAAACAACTCTTAAATTGAATAACTCTGTGACTGAAAAGAAGTACAAATAATAAAATATAACTAAACATGTCACTTAATTTACCTTTTTCATTTTTGTACTCATCTCACAAAAGTCTAAGATAACAATAAAATACTTCAACTTTATTCTCGTCTTTTTCCGTTTATGAAACTAACATTGCTTTATTTCATTTTTTCTGAAATGTAAAATAAATAGTCTTTATCTTGTGTCTGTAGGATTAAAAGAAGTGGGTTGATTTTTGCTGCAACTTCAATAAAAAAGTTAAAAAATCGTATGAGTGAATTCTACTCTAAAGATGTATATGTATTTGCAGTTTTTTGTGTTAGTAAAGAACTCAATCAGATATATATCACATACATTGGTTGATTTATTCATTTTTTTATGTTTTGGATTTTTAAAAACAAGTAGAAATCGTGTTGAATGTCATTTTACCTAGGTGAAATGACCACAGTTTTAACGTAAGACAAGGAATCAGGTTGAATGGAATTTACGTTTGTTTTACACAGAGTGAACGACTTCAACATGAGTTTAGCATGTGTCAGAGTTTAGCATGATGCTAATAGCATCACTGTTGGCATATATACCCCATAGACGGAGCAGCGAGAGATGAATTACAGTGCACCTTTTTGTCTGTACAGTACATGATGCGTGTGCACGCGCGTGCAGTCAGCGGATTATGGCAAGCCGATGGTGTCAGAATTACGCCATAGATTAAACGCGTTTATATCCGAACGCCGTTTTTGACGGCGTTTTAAACAGTATTTGCGCCGCAAAATACGGCGTCGCGATTCCAAACGCCGTAAAAAACGCGCGAAAACTCGTCCATAACGCCATATTTAACGGTGTTCTAAGGCAAGCGCCGCCTTTTGCGCCGCTGTCTTGCCATATGACAGCGTAAAAAACGCCGTTTTGGTTGCACAGAGCGCGCGTTATTTACGGCGTTTTGTGTGTTGTATAATGAGCCCCTCCCGCTGATTTCCGCAGCCAGTAAATTCGAACTGTTCTCACCCAATCACTGATGAACTGAGCCAGACCAGAGCAATTTACCACTGATCATTTTACAAGATTTTATTATGTGCGCAGTGTTACCTTTGCTAACATTAAACAAACCATTGCTTGCTTTCCGAAGAAGCGACTTCTTCTCTTTGGAAATGTATAGTTACACAATGTGGTCATCAATTGTAGAAAGGCCAACCAATCCTATAGTAATGTATCCTGCTTATTACATAAAAGCAAAAAAGCAATCGGTTGAAATATTGTATTAGCTAATTTCCAACACCAGAAATCACTCCTGGTATAAGCGAGGTCAGCCAGAGTAAAAAGTAAACTGCATTCCCTTTAAGCCGAGGCTGAGCACTGTGAGTGGTGGTCTGCTAGTTAGCATGATAGACTCGCAATCTCTGACAGCAGAGCAGTGCAGTGTTGGCTTGCTCACCGGGAGACTGCATTTATTTATTTATTTATTCATTTATTTATTAGATATTATTTAATATAATGATCTTGCTTGGTCTATAAACACCATGCACTGTGCTGTGTTTTACCTTTCTGTGTTTTTCTTATTTGCTCCTGTAAAGCTGCTTTGGAACAATGCACATTGTGAAAAGCGCTATATAAATAAAACTGAATTGAATCTAACGCCTGTTCGAGACCCGCTCGAGCCATCAGTCAATTTTTACGTTGTTGGTCTTGTTCTGTTTATCTGTATCGCTTGGTCGTTTTTAGATTCATATTTCAGTACTTAATGCGTGGTCAGTATGAAAAGAAAGTCTGGAATGAGAGATCTTTTTATAAACCGTATCTGCACTTGATTTTTGCTGCTGAACTCACACATCAGTGGACTTTCGTGCTATAAACAGGACGAACGAACAGTAATAGATTTTACATTTACGCATTTAGCAGACACTTTTATCCAAAGCGACTTACAGGGGCCTTTTAGTCTATGCGTGTCTCTTATCAGTAGCCCATGTGATTTTAGTTTCCATATTACAAAAATTGATTGACTATAAGGAGACGCAATAATGTTGCGCAATGATTGTAATGTAACAAGCATGAACTTATTAACTAAAATATAACACAGCCCAAGTCAATGCCAAATTCCTTGCCATTTACCTCCGTGAAGAGACTGACTCTATCGTGCATGGAACTGCAAAGAAACTTACAATGAAATGGAAAAAAATATTATTCAGCACATAGAAATAAGTGCGGGATTCAGGCCCGGCAACCCACTCATGCAGCCTAGCCTGGAGAGAACATGGCAAAATGAGTCGGGATAAGGGCATGCTACTTACAAGCTACAGGAAAAAACAATTTTACAAAGTTGGTTTGCACAAAGATGGTGGTTAAGCCTACTGATCCCATTGCTCCGAATAGTAGGCCTAATTAAACGTAATTACATACACTGTAAAAAAATCCTGTTAAAACATGAAGTACTGGCAGAAAATTACCAGTACATTTTCCTATATTTTACGGACATTTCCGTTAATGCTAAAATGTAATTTAATTCAGTGCAAAATGTAAAATGGAGAACATGCATACTCGAGTGAGTCGTGGTCATTATTTATCTTTGTTTCATATGCTTTGTCGAGTAAAATCAATCATATCTAAATGCTTGGGTGAACGTCCGTTTTCAGTCTGTTGAGGCCGGCTGCGGAGAAACGCGCTCCTCCACGGCATGGGGCAGATAAATAATACAGTTTAAGGTTGCTAAGCAATTAAGCTTATTAATTTTTTTTATTTTTGTAATGATTATTTTGATTAAAGTAATTTTCAACCTTTAATCTGCATTTAGACGTATGACGCCACATTCTCTCATATAATTTAATTTATATGGGATGATATCTCAGTTTCAGTTTGGGTGGAGTTTCTGACTTGTGCAAAACTGCATTATAAGTAAATACTGTTTTCTGTTACGAATAAATTACTCTTCTAACTCTTGTTCTCTTACCTATTTATGTTACCTTTATTATAGGTAATAAATTAATAACATAAAATAATATATTATGTTATTAGATTAAGGTTCGGTAAATTCCGTTAACATAGCTTAATTAGAACGACCTTGCTTGTTCTACAAACACCATGCACTGTGTTTTATCTTAAGTGTTTTTCTGTTTGTTTGTTTTTTAATAGATTTTCTTCTGTAAAGCTGCTTTTGAACAATGCACATTGCGAAAAGCGCTATATAAATAAATTAGAATTTTATTATGCAAGCAGGAAGAAAAAAGCAAAATGGTTCAGAATTACGTAACGCGTTTACATCCAAACGCCGTAAAAAACGCGCGAAAAGTCGTCCATAACGCCGTATTTAACGGCGTTCTAAGGCACTTGAAAGCGCCGTATTTTGCGCCGCTGTCTGGCCATATGACGCGCGTAAAAAACGCCGTTTTGGTTGCACAGAGCGCGCGTCTTTTACGGCGTTTTGTCTGTTGTATAATGAGCCCCTCCCACTGATTTCCACTGCCGATAAGTTTGAACTGCTCTCACCCAATCACTGATGAGCTGAGCCAGGATCTAATTCACCATGGCCTGCTACTAAATCCTTGTAGTGGCCATTGATATTACTATGTTTTGATTAGTGGAATGAAGATGTTTATGAAAATCATTTTTTCAAGTGAATTTTATGTAAAAAATCACTGCAGCCAATTCCAGCAAATTTGGCACACACCAACTCAAAAACCCCTATCTATAGGTAAAGTCTATGTTTTTTTATTTATGCTTATTTTATTTTATTTATTTGATTGACATCGAGAGTTAAGGCCTTAAGACCTGGACGGATCAAATATTTCCCCCGGCATTTCACCAAGCATTCACTTGAGACATAATTATGTTTGCAAGACACATACATTCTGATGTGCGCACTTTGGATGTTTCAGTCAGAGTAAGATCATTGTTGTGTCTTAACATCTTTGAATAACCCTTAACATCAATCAAGTCCCGCACTTTATTTTCTCTAGTAAAGTATGTTAATTCCTTTAACGCAATAGTCAGACTCGCTCTGCTTGATATGCAGATTTTGCAGTAATAATGAATGCACTTTATTTAGCCTACAATAAAGCTGTGCATTAACATGTATGATATGTTTTTAATTATGTTTTTTAAAACTCTATTCTGTTTTTAAATGTGTCATGCAGAATCGTTCTCATCAGCAGGTGCATCATAAACATCGCCTACACTAAAATAAATCCGTAAAAACAGGGCACAATATACTGTATTAATATGAAGGAATTTTCCATATTCATTTTTTACAGTTGTTTCACTTGTATTTTATATTTTGCACTGAATTAAATTACATTTTAGCATTAACGGAAATGTCTGTAAAATAAAGGAAAATGTACTGGTAATTTTCTGCCAGTACTTTATCTGTTTTAACCAGATTTTTTTACAGTGTATGTACAGTGGCAAGAAAAAGTATGTGAACCATTTGGAATTTCATGGTTTTCTGAATACATTTGTCATAAAATGTGATCTGATCTTCATCTAAGTCAAGGGTATTGACAAACATAATGTGTCTAAAATAATAACACAACATTTTTTTGATGTTTCATGTCTTTATTGAGAACATCCAAAAAACCTCATAGTGCTTGTGGAAAAAGTATGTGAACCCTTGAGTTAATGACCTCAAAAAAGCTAATTGGAGTCAGGTTTTAGCACACCTGGAGTCTCGTTAAGATAATAAGTTTGGAGGTGTGGACTACAGCTACTTTGACTGATAAAAACCCCTCAAACTTTTGGAGTTTGCTTTGCACAAGAACACGCTTATGTGAGCCATGCCTCGCCAAAAAGAGCTTGCAGAGGATCAACGATCAAGAATGGTTGATTTACATAAAGCTGGCAAGGGTTACAAAGTTATTTCAGAGACTTTAGAAATTCACCAGTCTACAGTTTGGCAAACAATCTACAAATGGAGACACTTTGGGACTGTTGCTACTCTACCAAGAAGTGGGGGCCCAGTCAAAATGACACCAAGAGCACAACGAAGACTCATCAATGAGGTAAAGAAACAACCCCGAATGACTGCCAAAGATTTGAAGGCATCATTGGAACTTGCTAACATCTCTGTTCATGAGTCTACAATACGTAAAACACTGAACAAGCAGGGTATCCATGGCAGGACACCACGAAGGAAGCCACTGCTTACTAAAAAGAACATTGCTGTACACCTGAAGTTTGCAAAAGAGCACATTGACACTCCACAGCGGTATTGGCAAAATGTTTTGTGGACCGATGAAGCTAAGATTGAAGTATTTGGAAAAAACACGCAGCACTACATCTGGCGTAGAAAGGGCACGGCATATCATCATGAAAAAATCATCCCAACTGTAAAAAATGGTGGAGGAAACATCATGATTTGGACCTGCTTTGCTGCATCAGGGCCTGGCCAGCTTGGAATCATTGAGGGGAAGATGAATTCCCAAGTATATCAGACAATTCTTCAGGATAATGTGAGAATGTCTGTATGTCAGCTGAAACTGTGTAGAAGGTGGGTGACGCAACAGGACAATGACCCAAAACACCGGAGCAAGTCCACAACAGAATGGCTTCAGAAAAACAAAATCCGCCTTTTGGAGTGGCCAAGTCAGAGCCCAGACCTCAACCCAATAGAGATGCTATGGATTGACTTGAAGAGGGCCATACACATGAGACGTCCAAAGAATATGACCGAGCTAAAGCAG
>NW_026634625.1:119534-215291 GCF_024868665.1 Triplophysa rosa
GGAAACATCATGATTTGAGCCTGCTTTGCTGCATCAGGGCCTGGCCAGCTTGGAATCATTGAGGGGAAGATGAATTCCCAAGTATATCAGACAATTCTTCAGGATAATGTGAGAATGTCTGTACGTCAGCTGAAACTGTGTAGAAGGTGGGTGATGCAACAGGACAACGACCCAAAACACCGGAGCAAGTCCACAACAGAATGGCTTCAGAAAAACAATATCCACCTTTTGGAGTGGCCAAGTCAGAGCCCAGACCTCAACCCAATAGAGATGCTATGGATTGACTTGAAGAGGGCCATACACATGAGACGTCCAAAGAATATGACCGAGCTAAAGCAGTTCTACCAGGAAGAATGGGCTAAAATTCCTCCTCAACGATGTGCAGGTCTGATCCACAGCTACAGGAAGCGCCTGGTTGAGGTTATTGCTGCCAAGTGGGGGTCAACAAGTTATTAATTCTAAGGGTTCACTTACTTTTCCACTGCCATTTTGAATGTTGAATGACTGTGTTCAATGAAGACATGAAAGATCAGAATTTTTTAGTTATTATTTTTAGACACATTGTTTGTCAATACCCTTGACTTGGATGAAGATCAGATCAGATTAATATAGTATATTGTGCCTTGTTTTTACGGATTTTTTTAGCGTAGGCGATGTTTATGATGCACCTGCTGATGAGAACGATTCTGCATGACGCATTTAAAAAAAGAATAGACTTTTAAAAAACATAATTAAAAAGCATATACATGTTAACGCACAGCTTTATTGTAGGCTAAATAAAGTGCATTCATTATTACTGCAAAAGATGCATATCAAGCAGAGCGAGTCTGACTATTGCGTTAAAGGAATTAACATACTGTAATAAAGTGCGGGACTTGATTGATGTTAAGGGTTATGCTAAGGGTAATGATCTTACTCTGACTGAAACATCCAAAGTGCGCACATCAGAATGTATGTGTCTCGCAAACATAATTATGTCTCAAGTGAATGCTTGGTGAACTGCCGGGGGAAATATTTGATCCGTCCAGGTCTTAAGGCCTTAACTCTCGATGTCAATCAAATAAATAAAATAAACATAAACATAAATAAAAAACATAGACTTTACCTATAGATAGGGGGTTTTGATTTGGTGTGTGCCAAATTTGCTGGAATTGGATGCAGTAATTTTTTACATAATATTCACTTGAAAAAAGGATTTTCATAAAAATCTTCATTCCACTAATTAAAACATAGTAATATCAATGGCCACTACAAGGATTTAGTACCAAGGCCATGGTGAATTAGATCCTGGCTCAGCTCATCAGTGATTGGGTGAGAGCAGTTCAAACTTATTGGCTGTGGAAATCAGCGGGAGGGGCTTATTACACAACAGACAAAACGCCGTAAAAGACGCGCGCTCTGTGCAACCAAAACGGCGTTTTTTAGGCCGTCATATGGCCAGACAGCGGCGCAAAAGGCGGCGCTTTTCAAGCGCCTTAGAACGCCGTTAAATGGATGGCTTTTCGCGCGGTTTTTACGGCGTTTGGATGTAAACGCGTTGCGTAATTCTGAACCATTTTTCTTTTTTCTTCCTGCATGCTTAATAAAATTCGACTTTATTTATATAGCGCTTTTCGCAATGTGCATTGTTCAAAAGCAGCTTTACAGAAGAAAATCTATAAAAAACAAACAAACAAACAAACAGAAAAACACTTAAGGTAAAACACAGTGCATGGTGTTTGTAGAACAAGCAAGGTCGTTCTAATTAAGCTATGTTAACGGATTTACCGAACCTTAATCTAATAACATAATATGTTATTTGATTAATTTATTACCTATAATAAAGGTAACATAAATAGGTAAGAGAACAAGAGTTAGAAGAGTAATTTATTCGTAACAGAAAACAGTATTTACCTATAATGCAGTTTTGCACAAGTCAGAAACTCCACCCAAACTGAAACTGAGATATCATCCCATATAAATTAAATTATATGAGAGAATACGGCGTCATACGTCTAAATGCAGATTAAAGGTTGAAAATTACTTTAATCAAAATAATCATTACAAAAATTAAAAAAAATAAGCTTGATTGCTTAGCAACCTTAAACTGTATTATTTATCTGCCCCATGCCGTGGAGGAGCGCGTTTCTCCGCAGCCGGCCTCAACAGACTGAAAACGGACGTTCACATTTAGATATGATTGATTTTACTCGACAAAGCATATGAAACAAAGCTAAATAATGACCACGACTCACTCGAGTATGCATGTTCTCCATTTTACATTTTGCACTGAATTACATTACATTTTAGCATTAACGGAAATGTCCGTAAAATAAAAGAAAATGTACTGGTAATTTTCTGCCAGTACTTCATCTGTTTTAACAGGATTTTTTTACAGTGTATGTAATTACGTTTAATTAGGCCTACTATTCGGAGCAATGGGATCAGTAGGCTTATAACCACCATCTTTGTGCAAACCAACTTTTTAAAATGTTTTTTTCCTGTAGCTTGTAAGTAGCATGCCCGCATCCCGACTCATTTTGCCATGTTCTCGCCAGGCTAGGCTGCATGAGTGGGTTGCCGGGCCTGAATCCCGCACTTATTTCTATGTGCTGAATAATATTTTTTTCCATTTCATTGTAAGTTTCTTTGCAGTTCCACGCACGATAGCGTCAGTCTCTTCACGGAGGTAAATGGCAAGGCATTTGGCATTGACTTGGGCTGTGTTATATTTGAGTTAATAAGTTCATGCTTGTTACATTACAATCATTGCGCAACATTATTGCGTCTCCTTATAGTCAATCAATTTTTGTAATATGGAAACGAAAATCACATGGGCTACTGATAAGAGACATGCATAGACTAAAAGGCCCCTGTAAATCGCTTTGGATAAAAGTGTCTGCTAAATGCGTAAATGTAAAATCTATTACTGTTCGTTCGTCCTGTTTATAGCACGAAAGTCCACTGATGTGTGAGCTCAGCAGCAAAAATCAAGTGCAGATACGGTTTATAAAAAGATCTCTCATTCCAGACTTTCTTTTCATACTGACCACGCATTAAGTACTGAAATATAAATCTAAAAACGACCAAGCGATACAGATAAACAGAACAAGACCAACTACGTAAAAATTGACAATGGATCAAGCGGGTCTCGAACCGGCGTTTGATGCTGTCATAGATTGCGAATCAATCTCGCTAACCAGCAGACCACCACTACGTCCAGTAGGGAGAGTTGAACCACAAAATAGAATATTTGTAACCGAATCAAACTGTTAAACAAAAATGTAATTATGTATGTGTAAGATTAAAAGTAAATAAATAAACTAAACTAAACTTACTTTATGGTAAAAGTGTAGTAACCATGTTTTTGTTGTTGTATTGCTGATCTTACTACAGAAACCATGGCTTAATTAACGATATGCAGAACAGGTTTAAATATTTGTAGATATCTACTAACATCTACTATACATAGCTTACAGGAGACAATTGATTTGCAATTGCAACTGCAATTTAGTGTTTTTGTGAATTGAAAAATTAATAATAATACAGTTGGATCAGATGTACAGTACAACAATAATATAATCTACTGTGGCCTAGTAATATACAAATATACAGAAGACTTGAGTGTTTGTTGTGAATGTATAGGCAAAGTTACATTCAAATATTAACCATATTTAGCCCATAAGACATTAAGTGCAATCATATGAAACATCAATTAAATATCTGCCCTGCATTTAGAACAGTGTCCTGCATACTATTTCATGAAGAAAAACATAATTCACCGCTTTAAGAAATTTCTAAGGTCTTTTATCTTCTAAGAAAAAAGTGACAAGTTTCTTGTGAACAACATTAATTATTAAGACCATTATCAAAAACAGGATTGATGATCATTACATGATGGCTCTCGATAATGACTCCTATGGGGATAATGACTCACTCTTCTTCAAAATGTTCTTAATCCTCCTGTCAAACTGCTCCCGCTCACTGATAAAAGAAAGTTTAAAGTTGTAGAGAAAATTGTTATTGGAATAGTGGCAGGATGTCATGCTTGACCATTTCTCCTTTATAGCATCCTTACATACCTTATGTCAATGACTTGTAGAAATTTCTCCTCAGCCTCCAGCATGGTGAGATTTTCCAAACCAGCAAGGGAACAGATGATGGACTATCAAAGAAAGCGTTAAGTCAAGATGGGTCACACCCCAAATAAGTAGTATCATTTCAGTATCAACATTATTTTTTTGTACAACAAAACTGAGTGTCCTTTCTACATTAACCAATCAAACCAAGCAATTACAAAATAAATATGAGGAGCACAGCTAACACAGGACCCACCTCTGGAAAAAGGACATCCATAATAAACTTGATTGTGTCACTGTGAGTCTGTGTGGGTGTCCTGTACAGAGATGAAGTGAGGTGAAAGTACGTCATCAGTTTGAGGTGAAAGTAGGTCATCAGTTTGGTCCTGATTGTCAATGTACACAGGCACAAGCATGGTCTTAGAAGGATTGCAAAATATGTCAAGCCACTTTGATTTCTTTTGGCCACTGATAATGGACTGTGCAAAGAAAATTGAGAATGTCATTAAAATTTTGCCACATATGTCTCTGTAAGTCATTTATGTATTTATTAGACAAGCTATTGGTTAAAAGTGCAGTAAATATGTAAAATGCATTCTTGAACACATTTTTATTATTTCCAAGTATTATTACAGATGAGATCAATAACATCACAACATAATAGGCCTCATTAGCCAGCCAACAATTGCTATTAAGAAAACAAGATACACGATTAATTGAGCACTAACAATCACAAACATGATAAAACCCACATTAGGTGCACATGCATTTTAATCAGGATCATTAAGCTATTTTAACAAAAATGTATTTTATATGTACATTACATAATATGATCATTTCTTTTATTCCATATGGGAATGAAGTTTTCAATTTGAGTTTGAACATGTTTGTGATTGTTGGTGCTCGATTATTGATCTTTTGTTTTCTTAATACACATTTAAGAAAATTGTTTGCTGGCTAATTATTATGTTGACTGTGATGTTCTCACCTGTGATTAATTGTTAGTTCTGAATATGGGGCTCTCCATTTTGTAGGAAGTTGTAACGACTTAAAATAATAAATAACAAGTATGTGTGCAGCTAAATTGAAATGGTTTACATATAAGCCTACTGTAGTAATGTTATGTATTAATGCAAGTAAACAGGGTCACCCTTACGAAAATAAACCATGTTTTTTTTGTGGTACAAGTGTAGTAACCATGGTTTTTTGGTGTATTGATTACTTTACTATGGTTTTTACAAAAACATGGTTTTCAAAACCATGGTTATTTTGTGATAACTATTGTTTTACTACAGTAACCATGGTTTTTTGGTTTTAACTGTAGTAAAACCATGGTCAATTTTCGTAAGGGCAGAAGAATATGTTACCAGAAAAGGCCATCACATAGGCTAGAGACAGACAACAAAAGAAAATTAAAAAGAAAATAATTATGAAAACGAGTAAGAGATATCGAGTAAGCATACACGTGGTTAGCTAAGGTTGATCCAGACAGAACATCGACCTGGTCAATAAGTATACATTTTATTGTCTTTGAGTATAAATTACAAATACCGTACATATCTTTTTAGATGTTGAAATGAATTCATATCGATATCAATGAATCATTTAAAACTATACATGTTGGACGATTGCCTGAAAACGTTTATTTACCATAAACTCGTGATGGACGATGAAGTTATCTGTTCTTAGGTCTGTTCTGGTGGTTCTTAATGTACAGTGCCCCCTACTGGACAAATAAGTAAAAACAGGGGTGTAAAACTGCCTGGGGGGCAAAACTGCTTGGGGCGTAAAACTGCCTGCTCCAGGTCTGCAGACTCCCCCTTCTCGCTTTCAAGGCGGGCTAGAGACGGCCACACCACTATGGAGCCAGAAATATGACAAAACAATCTGAATTTGAATTTCGTAAATCTGAATTATTGACAAGTGTTTTTTAAAAAAACTGAATATTATATGGGAGTTAAAATAGTTTTGAATTAGATTTTGATTTCGAATTTGAATTTTTTTTACTTGAATGTTGAACATTTGAAATTTAACACAATTGCTTTTTTTTAAGGCAGAGTTTTATAGGCATGCATTTTCAAACAACATATTTTTTGCTCTGAATTCTTAGATTGCAAATATCCAGTTTTTTTTTAATACAGCCTCACGTTTTCAAGATGAAGAAGAAATTCGGAACATCAAATTCAATTTTCTAAAATTCAAAACGCAGAAATTCAGATCGTACAGAAAGTAGGTCAGAGGTCGTCCACAGGGAAGAGTAGAAGATCTCGGAAAAGTCAAACGGAGCGCTTTGGCCACAATGGCCAGTTATTTGTTCTTATTATCCAATCAAACTCCAAACATGCTGTTTTGGAGAGTGGAACTTCTTACATTGCAATAATATGGAGCCAGAGATATGACAAAACAATCTGAATTTGAATTTCGTAAATCTGAATTATTGACAAGTGTTTTTTAACAAAACTGAATATTATATGGGAGTTAAAATAGTTTTGAATTAGATTTCGAATTTGAATTTTTTTTACTTGAATATTGAACATTTGCAATTTAACACAATTGATTTTTTTTTAAGGCAGAGTTTTATAGGCATGCATTTTCAAACAACATATTTTTTGCTCTGAATTCTTAGATTGCAAATATCCAGTTTTTTTTAATACAGCCTCACGTTTTCAAGATGAAGAAGAAATTCGGAACATCAAATTCAATTTTCTAAAATTCAAAACGCAGAAATTCAGATCGTACAGAAAGTAGGTCAGAGGTCGTCCACAGGGAAGAGTAGAAGATCTCGGAAAAGTCAAACGGAGCGCTTTGGCCACAATGGCCAGTTATTTGTTCTTATTATCCAATCAAACTCCAAACATGCTGTTTTGGAGAGTGGAACTTCTTACATTGCAATAAAAAGGATTTACATTTTTCAAATTGCGACCACGCCCACAAGACTACACGGGTTGATCGTTTGTTGTTGCTGCAGCATAGCCAAGCTCATACCGCTGCAATCTTAGGCAGCTGCCCGGGATGTGTGCGCTCACTGCCTGCGTTTTTGCCTGCTATGCCTCCACTGTTTGCGCTCACTCCCAGCGTTTGCTGTTGGTGCTTTTACCCACTGTGTGCTTAGTGCACGCTCGCTGCTAGCTGCCCCACTATGCGCGCTGGCTTCGAGCGTTTGTGGGTGCATATACATTTCTCAACTCAACTCAACTCAACTCAACTTTATTTATATAGCGCTTTTACAATTTTCATTGTTACAAAGCAGCTGTACATGAGACATATTGACTATAAGCAAAATAATTAAAGTTGTACCTGCAAAAACAAGAAAAGGTTGAAAACACAGAAGACAGACATACCCACATACAAAACACTCCACACACACAATATGCACACGTACTAACACACATAGACATAGAGACACACACACACACACGGATGCGCACGCACACACACACAACACACACACACGCACGTACACAGACAAGTACGCACACACACACACACACACACACACACACACACACACACACACACACACACACACACACACACGCTCAGTGAGAGCACACATTTAGGATAAAGGAGAGAGAAGCACAGGTCAAATATAACAGACTATAAATTCCTATATGCAATATTAATTAAGTAAAACTTTAAAATTCTAAAGCAGCCCCCCCGGTCAGGCAGATAGTGCAAAAACAGTATGCAAACGGTGGCGAGGAACCCAAAACTCTAATCGAGAAAAAAAACCTCAGGAGAACCCAGGCCCAACCAGGGGATTCCAGTTCCCCTCTGGCAAAAGCTGCTGCCTCTGCACAAGCTCCAGAGAGCTTGCACAACAAGGCTAAATAAAATAAATAAACTTAATAATAAAATAAATTATAGTTTAAGATTATCATTAATAATCTAATAGCATTTGAAGTTTTGTGGTGAAGACATGTCAAGAGACCGCGTCCTTCTTTATCCAGCTCTATCATCTCAGCTCTTGTCAGGTCCCCACTTCCCATTCTCCTCTCTACCATCAGGTCAGGCCATGAACTGCATCCTGCTCGCTGTGGTAACCTTGGAACAATGAGACAAGACTGGCTGAGAGTAGAGTACTGTTCTGTACTCTTTGATGCAACAAGTACATCAGTTGTGTTTTTGGTTCCGGTTGATCTAACTAATGCAGCCTAAACCCTCTGAAGATTTATATTATGGAAGAGTAGTGTATGCAAGATTAAAAAGATGCGTCTTTAGTCTAGATTTAAACTGACAGAGTGTGTCTGCCTCCCGGACAGTGCAGGGAAGACTATTCCAAAGTTTAGGCGCTAGATAGGAAAAGGATCTACCACCTGCACTTGATTTTGAAATTCTAGGTATTACCAACTGACAGTACGCCTGAGAGCGTAATGCACGTGAAGGACTGTAATACAAAAGGAGTTCATTCAAGTACTGAGGAGCTAAACCATGTAGGCTTTATAGGTAATAAGCAAGATTTTAAAGTTAACGCGATGCTTTATAGGTAACCAGTGCAAGGTTGACAGAACCGGGCTAATATGTTCATACTTTTTTGTACGTGTAAGAACTCGAGCTGCCGCGTTTTGGACCAATTGGAGTTTTTGTAATAAGCCTGCAGGGCAACCACCTAACAGTGCATTACAGTAGTCTAGTCTTGATGTCATGAATGCATGAATTAACTTCTCTGCATCTGACATGACAGCATATGACGTAGTTCAGATATATTCTTAAAATGGAAAAACGCAATTTTACAGGTGTTGGCGATGTGGCTCTCAAATGACAGATTACTATCGAATAGAACGCCAAGATTCTTTGCTGACGACGAGGGTTTTATGGAACATCCGTCAATAGTTAAACAGTATTCTTGGTTGTTACTTATAGCAGTTTTCGGTCCAATAAGTAACACTTCCGTTTTGTCCGAGTTCAGTAATAAAAAGTTGTTACTCATCCAGTTTTTTATATCGACTATGCATTCCATTATTCGATGGAACTGCTGTGTTTCATGAGGCTTCGAGGAAATATAAAGTTGAGTATCATCAGCATAACAGTGAAAGCTAACTCCGTGTCGCTTTATTATATCTCCTAGAGGTAGCATGTATAATGCGAAGAGCAGAGGCCCTAAGACTGAGCCCTGTGGTACACCGTACTGGACTTGCGATTTGCGTGACACCTCATTGTTTATTGCTACAAATTGAAAACGGTCGGATAAATAAGATTTAAACCATTTCAAAGCTATTCCCTTAATGCCGACATAATTTTCGAGTCTATGTAGGAGTGTGCTGTGGTCAATGGTATCGAATGCAGCACTAAGGTCTAGCAGCACCAATAACGAGATACAACCTCGGTCAGACGCCAATAGCAGATCATTTGTAACTCTGATCAAAGCAGTCTCTGTACTGTGACATGCTCTAAATCCAGACTGGAATTCTTCATTGATGTCATTCCTTTGGAGGAAGGAGCATAATTGAGTTGAAACTACTTTTTCCAGAACTTTAGATATGAAAGGAGATTCGATATAGGCCTGTAGTTCCTTAGTTCTCTAGGGTCGAGTTGGGGTTTTTTGACAAGGGGCCTTATAACAGCCACCTTATATGCTTTAGGCACATGTCCTAATGTCAGAGATGAGTTAATAATACCAAGAAGAGGATCTATAATTTCTGGGAGCATCTCTTTCAGTAGATTTGTAGGTATAGGGTCTAGTCATGCATGTTGTTGATTTAGATGATCTAATAATTTAGACAGCTCATCTTGGATCTACGGTATAAAATAATTGCATTTATCTCCTTAAGGGCGCTGTAGTTAGTTTGTTCAGCGGTTTCACTTCTGATTGCATTGTTATAATTTGTTCTCTAATATCTTGGATTTTATATGTGAAGTAGTTCATAAATTCATCACTGCTATGTGATATACAGGATCAGAAGTCACTGACGATTTATTTTTTGTTAATTTAGCCACTGTGTTAAATAAAAACCTTGGGTTGTGCTGTGTTTTCTCTATTAGTGATGAAAAGTAGGCGGATCTAGAAGTTTTTAGGGCTTTCCTGTACTTTTCGAATACCATCCTTCCATGCTGTACGAAATACCTCTAATTTAGTTTTCTTAAAGTTGCGCTCCATTTTTCGGGCCACTTTCTTTAGAGCCTGAGTGTGTTTATTATACCACGGTGTGGGGCTGCCATTTTAATCTTCTTTAAACGTAGAGGAGCAACTGTGTCTAGCGTTACTGAGAAGGTGGAATTAAAATTTTCAGTGGTAGTGTCAAGATCTTCAACGTTATTTCTCATGCTAGCGATTTGAGACAATTCGGGCAGATTATCGAGAAACGCATCTTTGGTAGTTGAAGTTATTGTTCTACCATATTTGTAACAATGAGTTTTATTTGCAGCCGTACCTCTGGCAGGTGACCAAGACTGGAGAGTTTGTGACCGTGAGCTCCGCGTATAACGGCCAGCGCGAGACTCTAAGCGACATTGAGAATCGGATGAAGGAGTGTAATTTAGAATAAAACAGAGGAATCAGACATCCATCCAAATTTCACAATTATTAATGATAAAAGTTAAATGTAAACTAAATGAGAAGTCAAGATATTATTAAATTGGAGTCAGATAAAATGGAGGTAATTGAATGAAATATGCTTTCATTCAAATATTGTTTCACTAAACAAAGGAAAGACAAGAACACGTGTGAAGCCTTCGCCACGCCTCTGGATACCGTCATTGGACCAGCGGGTGGTGCCTTACACACCCAAGGACAATGTGACTAATTAACAGGGCGATCAACAGGGCAGTCTTAATACTTCAATATATCGATGAGGTGCTAAACTAAAGTTCCTTACTCTATGTAGTCATATTTTGTAAAGTTTGTATAACCAATTTTTAAAACCAGACAACTGGTGGACCAGTGGCAAAACAAATACAATAAAGGGCAGAGACTTCCTTGAAAGCAGGATTTTCATTCTTAAAGAATGTTGAAATTCATTGAAGCCCATTGAAAAGGAAAGTGCCATTCCTGATATGAATACTGTATGACTTATAGTTGCTGATTCATGGGTTTGTCCACGTTGTGAATAGTATATTAAGTGGGCCTTATTAAAGTCAGAGAACAGTTAGTGTGGTTTTGTACAATTAATGAACCAGTGCTATTCTTAGACTTGAGAAGAAATCTGTGACAGCTCACCAGCACATATGTTTCATTGGCTTATTCTTCCCTTCATAGCCCACACCAGTGCACTCTATTAATTGGCTAATATAACAATCACTGTTCCTATAAATAGACATACTCACCTCATACAAATCCCTGTATCCACTTCCTCATCAAACACTCATGATCCCTCTCTAAAATCAGAGGCAATATTCCTAAAACCTATTTGCTTTACAGCCATGTAAAAAATAGTTAACCCCATGAACATTGCCAGCTTTTTGACTTATTAATTCTAAAGCTAACCGTGCCCACAGCTTCAAACAGTAAAGGCATTCAGAAAATCGCGGCTCAAAATTCAGACCACTACGTCAATACTTTCTTTACTCTAATAGGCAATAGTTAATTTACTCTTTCTTTTGCTCCAGTCCTGTAAAATCCAAAATCCTTTGAAAACAATAACATACGCAGGTGCTAATAGTGACACTGGTGTAATGGATGATACCTAGTGTGAGAGAGCTCCCCAATCGTAAAGCAACACTTTGTAGTTTTTCGACCTTAAAATAATGTCTCTAAAATCATTTCAGCGGTCTTAGGCCATGTTCACACTTGAATTCTTTTTTGAAGCTGCCAGGGTTTGTTTTACATTATACTCCTATGGAGTAAACCGTGTTTTCCAAAATAGTCACAAGTGCTTTTTTAAACGCCGGCGTCTTTTTCTGCAGCTCCGAGCGCCTTTTTAAGTTGAAAAAAGTTAAACTTTTCTGAAGAAAACGCCCTACGTCAAGCATCTTTTCTGACAGCTGACCAATGACAAGCGAGTAGCGAGACCTGTCGTTTCCATAACAACATGCGAGGAAGGTGATTGGTCGAGCAGGATCTTTCTCTAAAAAATTTTAATGGCGGCCAAAGCGCTGCTTTGAACATATTTTTATATGAATTAAAGTTTATTTTTCACCTTTAATTAACTTTCGATTGCATTTCTAGCGAGAAATTAGTACTGTTGTTTTAAAATATGTGGTTGGTTTTTGCAAGGACTGTCTGTTTATAATTCAAATAGACTTCCGTTACTCTGCCTATATGAATCCTGTGTGCTGAGCTGTCTTCATGCACAAATGCTGCCAGCATTTTTTCTTTACTAAAAAAGCGCTCGTCAACTTTTTCTTGTCAAAAAAGACGTCAAGTGTGTTCATGGCCTTAACCAGACGAATTCTAATGCCGCTACTATCTGAGCAGCCTCATAGCGGCTACAACCACACTTTGTAAGTTCTGTGATCGGGTCCCATCCCCTGCCTGTGGAAGAGTGCAACATGGCTTCCAAACGTTTCTGCATTCGCCGGCTCCATCAGCTTAGTAATTGGTTTGCTAATTTCACGCGAATTGCACTTATACAGAACCATGATTTACAACACTGGTAACAGACAATTACACTTATCAACCACATGGGGGAACTGTGAACAAAAGTTCTATAGTGTTGCTTTAAGACGTACTTGTTAGAGTGCCTAACTCCCACGCCGGATCAATTACCAGTTCAAGTCCTGCTGATTCTGGGGTTGATTCTATCCCTCCTTTGATATAAATCAATGGGATGTTTTGTTCATTCTGTCCTCTGTCAAACAATACGAGATGTTTGTTGCACAAATAGTTTATATACTGATAGATCCAACTTGGGATATGGCTTGTAGATCTTTTAGATCTAAAATTTGAGTCCAGTTTCACTAAATCTCTCTCCGTCAGGAACTTATTAAACCTGGAAAATCAACTCCATTGTGAGTCAATACTTTAACCCAACCACCAGGGAGATACAGAGCTGAAGGGAAGAACAGCAGGCAGGAGACGAAGTGATGTTAAATAAACTGAAAAATGATTTATTGAATAATCTCAGTTGTGCTTTAATGCTCAGTCAAGCTGTCAAACTTCGTCTGACTAGAAACATATTCAATGTGTGTTTTTAACCATTCAAGATTACAGTATCAAAACATTGTCTCATGACGTTATTATGAACCTTGAGATGGAGTCCATTGGATACTCATATCAGCATAAGAGACAATACAACTCCCAACGAGGTTAAACAACAGGAAAGTAAGGAACAAATAATACGAATAGAAGTGAACAACAAAATAAATGAATGAATACATACGATAGATGAACATTGTAACAAATGAGACAAACGAAATAGAATAACTAAATGAAATAAAACAAGAAACAAGTGTATGTTTCTATCCAGATCTATCAATACACATGTCATACTACTAAAGATTAGAGGTTTGTTCAACCGAAGTATGAAGAATAGTACTAAATCTTGCCTTAGTAAACAACTTATTCTAATACACATTTTTTTTTGTTTAAGATTGGAAAATATTTTTGCTTAATGTGGGTTCAATGCAGAAACTTCTATGCAATTAACTATTTTAAACTAAAAGGTCTTTTATATATGTGCATTCCACACAAAGCAAACTTTGATGAGCAAACATGGAGAAGTTTTAAAAGGTGAAGTGTGTTCCCACTTGTCATCAGACATCTAAATCATAATGTGGTATTAAGCACAGCATATGCAGAGAGCACTGTGAATAAATTACTGTCATGACTGGGGACACAGTGTTTTCCATCACAAACTCTGTTGCTCAAAGATAAACTTTCCTCCTCTGGCAAAGAACACTATTATTGAGATAGAAAGTGAACTAAATTAACTCATGTTAAGAGTGCATGAATGATTTTTAATGTGCATTTAATGATGTATCTGTGACACAAACGGCCACACACCAATGTGAAGTACATCCTTCAAATCTAAATTAAACACACCTTATGTCCACTTTATCAGTTTATCATGCAGACTTGATAACAAAACTTTAGCCACTAGAACAAAATACAACACAACAGGGTTTTGCACAAAACATTTTTAATATCAACTTGCAATGTAACATGTTTACAGCCCATAAAAGTCTATCTGGAAGCTTTTCCTTAAGTAATGTATATGATGAGAAACTGGAGACACCATCTGGATCAATATGTTATTGAGATGTATTTATCACATCCGCATGTATGCCACCTGTAGAGAGAGAGATGCAAAATTTAGAATGGCATGTTACCATACTATGATAAAAACATTACTGCATTGTACTCAGAGGTGGGTAGAGTAGCCAAAATCTTTACTCAAGTAAAAGTACAAGTAACTAGAGAAATTGTTACTCAAGTAAAAGTAAAAGTCACTATTTTAAAAACTACTTAAGTAAAAGTAAAAAAGTATGCAATGAAAAAACTACTCAAGTAGCTAGTTACTTAGTTACTTTGTATCTGATTATATAGGCCTACTACATAAAATTAATATTAACGCCAATATTTTAATATTACATTTTAATCAATATTTTTAATTATCATAAGCAGATATCTTTGCAATATACTAGAGAGAGACTAAAGAATAGACAAACACAGAAGAGACGAGCATTTCTGTAAATTTCATCTAGTCCTGATGTCAATGTAGTTTACACAACTTATTTAGAATAGACCATGTCAAACTAAAGCATTAACTAAACTCAGAGCATTTCCTAAGCTGATCTAGAACATCTGCAGTGCTCTCTTAAATGAAATACACATTTTTGAACAAAGCTCATGTTTTCTCGTGTTGTGTCACGTGTGTGTTGTGAAACGCTCTTACTTGTAAACAAACAGTAAACAGTGAACCACACGCCCATCAACAAGTTTTCTTCCTTCTGTTCTTCAAATGTATATTTCTGCAAGCCCACGTCTCTGTGTCTGACAGGTAACGCGCATGTTGCTGTGTCTGACGAACAGGTCGCGCGGGTGCGCGCATATGGCGGGCATTTATCATTGCTGGCAAACAATATTACACATTTGCAGTTTTGATTGTATAGATTCATATCCACTTCATCCAACGCTCTTTGTGTTCTGCGTGTTCTTAAGTTTCGCGCTACGAGGAGTGAGTAATCCTGCTTCAGATGATTCAGATCGTGCTGCGAACTGAACAAATCATTTGAACTGATTCATTAGCCTATTCAAATGGTTTTGACCATTGTTCAATTAATGCTTTCAAAAGAATCGACTCAAATGAATCGATCACTCGGGAATGCCCGTAAAAAGAGACGACAACCTTGAAATAAACAACGCATTTTAAAAAGCATATTTTAAAATGAAGGAACGAAGGAACGTCACGCAATGTAAGTTATGTAACGAAGTAAAAGTACAGATTTTCTATTAGAAATTTACTCAAGTAAGAGTAAAAGTACATATTTTCCAAAATGTTACTCAAGTAAATGTAACGAAGTAAATGTAGCGCGTTACTACCCACCTCTGATTGTACTATATGCATACTGTGTAAGGTATGCACTTTTGTAGTATGCACAAAATACCCAGTTTATTTTATTGCATGTATCTCACAATACAACATGCTTGACTTTTCCTTTCACTCT
The DNA here is from genome assembly GCF_024868665.1 of Triplophysa rosa. NCBI lineage: Eukaryota > Metazoa > Chordata > Actinopteri > Cypriniformes > Nemacheilidae > Triplophysa > Triplophysa rosa. The sequence continues at coordinate 135,137 of NW_026634625.1, forward strand.
CTATGCCAGTGGTATTCAATTAAAGTTCTAAGAGGTCTGGTCTTTGTATTTTCTTCCAAACGGAGGTCCAGACAATATGTTTTTTGAAAATAAATAAATATTTAATCAATTCAGCACAGTTGGATACACTGTATAAAAGATATGATCTTTTATCAGGCCATTTGTTTTATATTTTGATATCCACAGTATGTATGTATATAGGCTCTGTGGATTTAGGGGACTAGAAGTCTGATAATTAATATTTGTAAATAAAATAAAAAACTACTGACAACATGCATACAGCAAATGTAATGTAACAATTAAAATGCTCATCATAAACAGAAAACAAAGTTAGTTATTAAATTAGCCTTTCTATGTCATTCATACCAGAACTACTTCCATTTTTAAATATTTTCCCAATTAAAACGTTGTTCATTACAAAATGTGACCCTACTTGTGAAAACCCAGCAAAAGTCCTTCATAAAATCATCCTACAGAATATTCTAACAATATCTTCAATATTGACTGAATAATACCAAAATCTTAGTGAAATTAATGCTTGAAATTAATCTTTGATGCTTGTTATCTAATAATCAATTAGATTTAATAGGTTTTCACAGGGTCACAAATGTTTACATGCTGATCAATAATGCTAATGCTAAATGTAGATAAAAACGTTATGGTTAATAAAATATCACAAATCTGGTTGAAAGGTTGAAGACATATAGCAAACAGACTGACGGATACAAATGCTTTAATATTTGCTGCATTTTGTTTACTGTTGTGTGTCCATATACCTGCTCTGCATGTCTGGATATAGCGCATACCTGTCAACACTCCCGTTTTTCACAGGAGTCTTCTGTTTTTGACACCCATCTCCCACTACCCTCCCGTTTTGTTGTTTCTCCCGTGAAACTCCCGTATTTCAGTTATTTCTCCTTTGAAACTCCCGGACCGATGGGAACTGAAATGCATTCACGGCCATTTATCTTATTCGGCCGAACATGCCCTTTTTGTTATTTTCGGCCGAATATTTTCGGTTGCTGAACATTCGGTGCATCCCTACTATAATTGGATGTCATGTGACAATGTAACATACGACCATAAGACCAGTGACGTTACAATTTTATTTAGATTTTTTAAAATATATTTGGGCCTTTTATGATTTTATCTGAATAGTTTTCAGTGTAGAGAAAGACAGGAAACTGCTGGATCAGAGGGGGGACAAGAGCTGGGAAAGGACCAGGAGCCTGGACTCAAACATGGGTTGCCCAAAGTACAATTGCGCAACTTGTTGGCGTCCAGTCCACTTGACCACCGTTGCACCGATTATTTACATTTTCAAAAGTGAATTTGGTGTTCATTTATTCCACCAAGTTTTTATGTAAACAATACCAGGAAAGCAAAAATACTAGAACAAAATAAGCAATAACAAATTGTACAACTTTTTAAGTAAGGAATAATATACATGACATCAAGACTAGATTACTGTAATGCACTGTATGCAGCTCGAGTTCTTACACGTACAAAAAAGTATGAACATATTAGCCCGGTTCTGTCAACCTTGCACTGGTTACCTATAAAGCATCGCGTTAACTTTAAAATCTTGCTTATTACCTATAAAGCCTTACATGGTTTAGCTCCTCAGTACTTGAATGAACTCCTTTTGTATTACAGTCCTTCACGTGCATTACGCTCTCAGGCGTCCTGTCAGTTGGTAATACCTAGAATTTCAAAATCAAGTGCAGGTGGTAGATCCTTTTCCTATCTAGCGCCTAAACTTTGGAATAGTCTTCCCTGCACTGTCCGGGAGGCAGACACACTCTGTCAGTTTAAATCTAGACTAAAGACGCATCTTTTTAATCTTGCATACACTACTCTTCCATAATATAAATCTTCTGAGGGTTTAGGCTGCATTAGTTAGATCAACCGGAACCAAAAACACAACTGATGTACTTGTTGCATCAAAGAGTGCAGAACAGTACTCTACTCTCAGCCAGTCTTGTCTCATTGTTCCAAGGTTACCACAGCGAGCAGGATGCAGTTCATGGCCTGACCTGATGGTAGAGCGGAGAATGGGAAGTGGGGACCTGACAAGAGCTGAGATGATAGAGCTGGATAAAGAAGGACGCGGTCTCTTGACATGTCTTCACCACAAAACTTCAAATGTTATTAAATTAGTAATGATAATCTTAAACTACAATTTATTTTATTATTAAGTTTATTTATTTTATTTAGCCTTGTTGTGCAAGTTCTCTGGAGCTTGTGCAGAGGCAGCAGCTTTTGCCAGAGGGGAACTGGAATCCCCTGGTTGGGCCTGGGTTCTCCTGAGGTTTTTTTTCTCGATTAGAGTTTTGGGTTCCTCGCCACCGTTTGCATACTGTTTTTGCACTATCTGCCTGACCGGGGGGGCTGCTTTAGAATCTTAAAGTTTTACTTAATTAATATTGCATATAGGAATTTATTATCTGTTATATTTGACCTGTGCTTCTCTCTCCTTTATCCTAAATGTGTGCTCTCACTGAGCGTGTGTGTGTGTGTGTACTTGTCTGTGTACGTACGTGTGTGTGTGTGTGTGTGTGTGTGTCTCTGTGTCTGTGTGTGTTGGTGTGTGTGCGTGTTGTGTGTGTGGAGTGTTTTGTGTGTGGGTGTGTCTGTCTTCTGTGTTTTCAACCTTTTCTTGTTTTTGCAGGTACAACTTTGATTGTTTTGCTTGTAGTCAATGTGTCTCATGTACAGCTGCTTTGTAACAATGAAAATTGTAAAAGCGCTATATAAATAAAGTTGAGTTGAGTTGAGTATACAGTACAGCCACAGTCAGTTGTTATCGCAGAATAAACCCCAACAGGGTGATCAGAACCCGACATGAAGCAGAGGGATACTGTCCATTACACTAAAGGGATTTATTTTGCGATAACAACTGGCTGGGCGTACATTATCCTGATTACTGTATTGCCTCATTAGTGAATTACTGGACATGAAATATTGATTTGAATACAAATTAAGTCCCTTTTCTTGCTTGTTTAAGACAAGTTCAAACAAGACAAACATGCAATTTAATCATTTGTAAATATAATGTTGTATGTTATTATTATGGATATTTATATTATATTCATGCGTAATATTAAACTGCATTGGTGAAGATGACTCACAGTTCTCGGATGACCCTGTGTTTTGAGCGATTGTTATTGGGGAATAACATCCCTTGGAATGTTGCAACTAGCCAATCAGAATCAGTATTGCAGAGTGGCATTTAATATTATTAAAATAAGTGAATACACAAGAAGAAATGTCCTTGAATTTCCAAGATCACAGCAAGCAAATGAGTCCAGTATTATCCAAATAAGGCTCATAAAGGCCTTGGGTCAAGTGATGGATGATGTTGAGCTGTAGCTCAAGGATCTGTCCCTGCTGTGGGTATTACATTTATTCATTTGACAGTTCTATGGGCTGCCATAGACACAATGGCGGACAGTGTTGGGTGTAACTAGTTACTAAGTAATTAGTTACTGTAATTTAATTACTTTTCCCTTGAAAAGGGATTACTCTTATTTTTTATTTAATTTAATTAGTTACTTCATAAGTAATCAAACTAAATAATGTGTGTAATATATGTGTGTGCACATTTTAAACTTTAAATTTGATTTAAATTTGATTTGATTAACTTTAAAATGCGTTTTTTAATGTATAATACTCATATTTGTAATAGTTTGGTCAGTTAATAATACTACTTTATGTAGTTTTATATTATTTATTTGAATGAATTAAAAGAGCCGTTTCATGTCTATCCTTGAATCACTTAACAAATCAAGGTTGATAGGATATAGAAAGTAATTAGTAAAAAGTAATTACATACCTTTTGGGGAGAGTCATTTGTACAGTAATCCATAGGGGTGTAATGATACTTCGTATTACGATATTTCGCGATGCAAAAATGTTACGATGCACATCGTAGAGAGATGGGGATATTTGACGATATGTTTAATTCTATTCGTTCAGTGGTCAAGACGCTACCTACTCTGCGCCAGCGCGTCACGTGTGCTTATCTCACATATGCGGTAGAGAGAGAAGTCTCTGGGAGAAGGGGAAGCACAAGACACAATCTGTGTCTCAAAGTATTAAAAGGTCGAATGACATGCTAAAAACAAGTATGTGATTTGCATGATTGAAGAAATGTATTCAGTTTATGCAATATGTCTTTTTGAAAGATTTTTCTCATTCATTACTGTCTCAAGCTAAGACAGCACAGCTTCAAAGAGACATGAGCCAATAGCGCTTGAGTGTGAGCTCTGTCAGAGCATTTCATTGGTTGAATGTACTGAATGAACACGCCCTTCACTGAACGAACGAGTCAATCGAGTCAAAATGAGACTGAATGAACTGCTACATGTCGTTCATGGTCTAATATTCTCTGTGTTACGACAATGCATATCCAGTAGTTACTCAACTTTTCTGAAAAATAAAGGTAATGACCTGGTTTAATTTAATTCCAAGGTAAAGTAAATATGTCGAAACAGTTAAATCTTTGTATGGAACATTTAATTACACCAATTAAATGAGTTAATCCAGATAATATAATGTAAATTTCGTCGACTAAAAATAGACTATGACTAAAACTAAATCAAAATTTGCTGTCAAAATTGACACTGATCATAATTCTAATTTCAGTTAAGCCTTAAAATGTAAAAATTCTTTATTAAGTTGTATGTGCAACAAAATAAGTTATTGAAATTGTTAATATTTTGAAAATAAATGTTATTTGAATTTCAGTTTCATTTTTGAATTTTGTTCAAAATATTGAGATGTGTATCATATCGTGAACCCAGCATCGAGATATGTACCGAATCGTGAGCTGAGTGTATCGTTACACCCCTAGTAATCCAATTACACTATTGAACATGTAATGAGTAACTAGTAATTAATTACTTTTTCAGAGTAACTTGCCCAACACTGATGGCGGAAGAAGAAGAAGAAAACTAACGGCTCTAAAAAAGTAACTAAACTTGACTCATAAGTGCTAAATGTTAAACAGCAGTCACTTCCGCGAATTGTCACATCGTCTGACAAAACCATCATACACATGCGTTGAAGAACGGTGATTTTGGCAGTATTACTGTATGTCTCGTGCAGCACACCCAACGCGATCGTCTGGCTAACAAACTGTGCACATGTTCATGTTTTTAATAAGTCTACAGTGACATGTTTTGGGAAATGCTATTTAGCACTCATTGAGAAGTCATCTGCGGTACGGTAAATTGAATGCACTGTTTCTCCCTGCTGCTCACTACACAGAGTAGATGCAAAGAAATTTATTTTGTTTATCTTGCAGTTTAGTCCTACAGGGCTGAATGTATTTGGTTTTCTCCCTTTGTCTACTGCTTGTGTATGCTACGCTGTATCTGTGCATGAGGTTTGCACTCTGCAACTTTTGCATTTATACAGAATTCAACTGAAGTGGGATCACAGGTAGATGTGTGGCATCAACTGAGTGGTTTATTCAATCAGAAGAGTTTTTTTTTTTACTAGTACTAGTTTTACAGTTTTAAGGATTGCCTTTTGTTACATTATTACCATTATACACTTGGATGTCTGTCATTTTAGTTCTAAATCTCATTCTAAGAGAGTAAGAACTTCATTTTAGAGCCAAATTTGGTCTCAAAAATTCAGGTAGTGACAACTGTATTTACATGAAATCTGCATGTGTAGAGAACCAAACTAGTGTGGTGCTAGAAAAGAAAAGCATTGTCTCATTAACAAATTCGCTTTCATTGAAATTCAGAGTCATCCCTGTGGTATCAGAGATGCCCATACATTACATTCTTTAGACAGCAAGCTGTGGGGTGAATAAACACTAAAAGATTCTTGAGATTGTGGCCATATTGTAGCACTTTCTAAACTGTTTTCAGGCTTGTCTAGATTTTATTTTCAACAGCTTTATCTTTATCTCAAGTTCCAAATAAGTACCTTTCAATTACAGGATTTTGCACAAAAAAGGCATTACCACACGGTTGTTCATACTGTATAAGCTGTTTTATTACATTTACAGTATAAAAAAGATGGATCTATGTGATATTGGTTTGACAGTAACCTATTTAATGTGCATGGATTACTGGCAGTGTCAAGCACACTGAAGCCCACGAGATACCCTTAAATATGCTAATTAGCATGTCAAGAATCGATTCTGAATTGAATTGTGACCCTAAGAATCAATTCTGAATCTATTTGCGAGGGACAAACGATTTCTAACCATAATAACTATTAAACAAAATTATTTATTATTATTTTTAAAATCATTTTAAAATGAACAGAATAGCACAAATGTCTACACTAGAAGTATAGGATGAAAATACAGGAACAATATTTTTAGGATCACTTTCAGGGTGATTTATTTCCAGCTGATAAACATTAAAACATTTACAGGAGATCAAAATTCATAAGAATTAAATAAATAAAATAAAAAACTTGTACATTATGAATGGCAGGCGACACTGCAACTGCAGCTTATCGGAGTCTGGAGCCAAGATTCTTTCAGATAATAACTGATCCGACTCCCCTCTCAACACCCAGTTATGCCCCCAGAATTTTTTAATATTTTAATAAGGGTGGCCAGAGGAGACCACAGCAAATCCTGGGAGGCACACAAAAAAAGGAATTTAGATGCTGTTTACATGAGACCATTTTCAACTAAAAAGGGAAAACTTGTTATCCGTTTTGGTCGTTCGTTTACACAACAACAGCGTTTTGGGGGACTGAAAATGCAAACTTTTGAAAACGGGTCTCAAAATGCAGGTTTCTGACGAAAACAACTATCGTCTCCTCCGGAACTTTCTGAAAACGATGACGTCACAGGCATGCATATTATGTGTTCAGTATGTAGGCATGCGCGAGTATACCCAAGACAATAATGGTGGCCTCCAGTACTGTGTGTCCATGCTACGCAACATAATTATTAATGTTTCTCCAGCAAAAAGTAGATTTACTGCACCACTACGACCAGCGGATACATATTACTTACATACACCAAACTTGAAACTAAAAACAGATACATGTACACACCAACAAAGGGTATTAAAAGTGCTTTTGGCTTGAAACTGGGTATGCATATTACACAAATATAGCATAGACCAGTGGTCACCAACCCTGTTCCTGGAGATCGACCGTCCTGCAGACTGCAGCTCCAACCCTGCTTCAGCACACCTGTCTGTCATTATCAAGCAAACCTGAACACCTTGATTAGATATTTCAGGTGTGTTTGATTGGAGTTAGAGCTGAAATCTTCAGGACGGTCGATCTCCAGGAGCAGGGTTGGTGACCACTGGCATAGACCATGTCTAAATGAAAAAAAAGCTGACCTTCCACAGTCCCCTGTGCTACTTTTCTTCTTTAAAAATTTTTAGATGCTTGTTGATTTTCTTTTCACCATCTGCAAATTTACATAACATAAACAATGTAGGGCTGCACAATAAATCACAATTAACACAAAATCAATAATAATTATTAATAAGTAGTATTCTCAATCGTATTACACAAGTTTGTCTCCCTGACACTTAAAGGGGTGCAAACCAGATGCGTCTAGGACAGCTCACATGTATCACACACCGGACGCGTACATTCTGTATGCACAAGCTCAAGTTCAGAATCTACCCCTGATGCAAGTTGGAACAACTTTAACTTATCTTCTATGTTATTTTTTATTAAACGATTGGTCTTTGAACATTACTAAATGAATATAGTATAATATAGTATAATGAATCCCGTGCCATCCTCCTGCGAGAGCCTGCGGACTGACTGACCATCCCAGCTCCATCCAAGGCAATTCCATCACCACCCAAGAAAAAGGCGACCATCTGGCCGGCCCAGCTCAGACAATTCCATCCCCAACCGAGAGCAAAGACAGACTACCTGTCACATAAATGCTAAATTTACAATACTTGGTATTTAATGCTAAACTTACATCACATGACAGCAGTTTGAAGTGACTTTGATTGGAGGTAGCTGGGTGGGTGTTGTAGGGAGTGGGGGGGCTTGTTGGTTGTGGTTCGGGGCGTTTCATTTGTTGGGACTGTGTGGGTCTGGTCTGGTTGGTCTTGTTTTGTGGTCGATGTCGGACAACAGAGGAATAAAGTTAATTATGCCATTACTAATTTTCCCTGGTTGTTCCTCTGTTGTCTGTTGTTGATCGCGGAATGGGACCGGGTTGGACCTGCACGGTTTCGGCGGGTGGGGCTTCCTGGGTCGCGGCTCGTGGGCTCTCCCTGTTCTTCGTGGACGTTGCTCGGTGGCTTGGTCGGGGTCACTGAGTGCAGCTATGACACGTCAGAGGAGATCTGGCCCTCCCGGCTGAGCCTGGTTTCTCCCGAGGTTTTTTTTTCTCCATTATTCATCATTGGAGTTTGGGTTCCTCGCCACAGCAGAGCAGTGCAGTGTTGGCTTGCTCGCCGGGAGACTGCATTTATTTATTTATTCATTTATTTATTAGATATTATTTATTATAATGATCTTGCTTGGTCTATAAACACCATGCACTGTGCTGTGTTTTACCTTTCTGTGTTTTTCTTATTTGCTCCTGTAAAGCTGCTTTGGAACAATGCACATTGTGAAAAGCGCTATATAAATAAAATTGAATTGAATTGAATTGAATATAGGCTCTACATAATGTTGGTAAATCTGTTATTTTCCTCTATCTGCTTAAATAACAAATGAAGACTTTCTGTATTAATGGACTATTTTTCCGTTATTCTCACAACTATAACAGATTATTCTATAACAGATGAATATATCGGTAACACTTTATTTTACGGTGCCCTTGTTACATGTTACATGTATTTACTATAAATTATGCATAATTACATGTAACTAACCCTGAACCAAACCCTAACCCTATAGTAAGTACATGTACTGCACAATATAGAGAATATTGAGCTAAAACTTATGTTTACAAAATGAAATCGCAAATTGAATCGAAATCACAATATACTGTATGTCAGAAAAATAGCAACAAGAAATTTGTTCCCAAATCGCACAGCCCTAATTTAATGTTAAAAAATATGCGTGGCGCTCTGTGATGCGGCAAGTGCCACCGCCTGTGTGTATACTCTCATTAAAAGAATGTTAACTTTTACAAACATGGTGCTACGCAGCACGGTGCTTCCGTGTCCGCCCCCCCCAACTGTTGCGTCTCTCTTTTCTTTCTTGTGTAATGGAAATTTTATTTTTTCTTTTATACACAGAATACTGTACACAGTATTCCAAGAAAAGGCGTTGCCTAACTTTCATTTAATTTTCTAACTGCCACTGGTACAAAGCAATGCTTATAAACCGCCCTAAGCTATTTGGGGACCTTATACCTGTCACGGTCCTGACTGCCTCCCGGTGTTTTCCTCCGCCTTTTTCTCCTATGTTCCCCCTTGGACTATGTTCCCCCATTACCCATCATCCTCCGGGCTCCCTCACCAGTTTAGTGGTTTAACAATCTGAATCTTACAAGATTTACATTGATGTTCTAAATGTTTACGGTGTTTGTATGAAATACATCTGCTTAGAATGTTAAAAGAAATTCATTCACATTTATGCAACATATACTGTAAAGGTGTAGAAAGTAGGTAAGTAACACTATTATGATATGGTTCAACAAAAATAACTTACCCGAGCTGAGTCTGATATGAAATGGCTAGCAAACATGTTTCAGTATTCTATTTGTTTCAGCAAATTGCAGCTATTTTTTTAGCTTTTTTTTATCCTTCAGAAGTCTTAAAGAAATCTCTCATTTCGTGCTCAATCTATTTGCGCAATCAATCGCGCAACAACTTTTTCACAATTTAAATAGAGTACCGATAACGGTAAACACTGCTGCATTCAGTCTTTCTGCCACTCAGTGGGCGTGACTCGCTTGACTTCACATGATGTTACGTGTGCGATGACGTCACGTGCATACCCTCTATCAAGTTGGTATGTAAAATCATATACAACACTTGATGCTTTCCTATGTGTTGCCAACAAATACATAAGCTGCATTTGCTGGCGGCCTAGTATTTTCCCTGCCATTCTTACCATCCTTCTCACCATCCACTCTTCAGTTTTCGCATGAGAAACAACCTTTGGCTTGCATTCCTTAAGATATTATCCCCAAAAGTAAAACTTGTGTCTAGGTATATTTCCAGATATTTAAAACTTTCCACAATCTCAACATCCTGCTCATCTAACTTTCGCCAGAATTACGATGGAAGATCAACTCCTCTGAGAATTGTCTTTGATCATTTATTCCTAGAATTGGTTGCTAGGCTACTTTAGTAGGAGATTTCCGCTTTCGGTTAGAGAAGGGTATAAAGATAGTTTACCTCTACTTCCTCTTGCCTTCTCCCTGCAGAACTTTCTGTATGTCAGACGACCCTCTTGCAAGAATCAATTATTTGTGAGTGATTTTCTTTTCAGCCTCACCCAAATTGGTTAAATATTATTTTTCCACGACACTTGATAAAGCCGAGCGGAAACCTTCCAGTCTCTCTCGTAAAACCAACACGGAAGTGACTTAACGGAGCTGTATGTAATAATTTTACTGTATTAAATCAAAACATTACCTTAATATGTTGGTAGACATTTAGGAAACATGATAAGTTCATATATTGGTTTGTCAATATGGGGAAACCGTCGCAAATATTTTGAATTTGGACTGCGATACCAAGTTCAACCGCTAGGTGTCAATGTTACATACAGCTCCTTTAAACTGCAATTCATTGACTGGCCGCTAGAGACTGGCTCCAAAACAGAGCAGAATCTCATTGAGCCCCATGTTAAAATGCCCAACTTTATAGCAGAGAAAAACGTTTACAGTCTGGTACAAAAAAAATAATTTGGTCTATAAAGCTAATTTTGCCCTTCATGACAACGGTGAGGGGGTGATTTTTTAATAACCTTTTTGTATTTATTCAGGTTATTCACATACAAGTGTTTGTTCCCAGCACAGAACAGTGTAAGCAACATTCCCTAAAGCACATCTGCTTCATTACAGCTGCCTGCCATTTTCTTATCAGAGCACTACACAAATTGGCAAGATGAATGAAAGTTTTCCGCTTAATGGAGAATAGCTACTGTTTAATGGCAACAGCAATTCATTCTCTGAATGTGTGACAACAAAGAGAAGGGCCAAAAAGAAATCATGTTTAACACCAAGCTTGTGAGATATTAAATCACCCTGCAGACAATCTGAGCTGAACAGCCAATTTTCTGCTCTGGAAACTAGCAGTTCATGCAAACAAAAGATATGTTAAGTGGGATAATCACAGACATGTTTTCATTATTTATTATCTTTAAAAACACATTAATGTCAAACTATTGAAACCAAATGTGAGATGAATGACGGTTGGATCAGTATAGGATTGCTATTTCTGTGACATGCCGTCTATGTAGAGTGTTTTAACTTCAGTGGTACCATTTCAGTGAAGACACTTCCTTGTAAGACAGCTACAGCAGAGGCTTCAAGGCAGTTACTAGGTTTGGTATCAGAGCCAAGGACATATTTTACTGCTCTTATTAGTTAACAATTAAGTAACAGATAACTCTCATTCACAGAATTTTCAAACACTTTTACCTGACCACACAGAGGGAGGGCAGTCACTGTCTGTCCTGTAACTGAATCAGATCTTATTCATTCTCATTACAGTGTTCCGCAGGAATATAGCTTGACAATTTTTGTGTGTGTGTATTCAATGAATACTGTGACTTGCAACCCATTTTACTTCTACACATTTTATCCACCAGGAATCACTTAAAAAAGCGTGAAAAGTGTCAGAATTGCACAATAAGACCAGGAATGTGTAATAAAGCCAGGTTAAGTTTCAGAATGAAACTTTTCCTACTTTTCTAACTCAAAGGAAAATCCTGCATGAGAGATGCAAAAAAAATGTCCTAACGTAAGTTTAGTTGGGCAATTAAAAACTGTCAAATCAGTAACAAAACTTTAACATATTAGCTAAAACAGTAAAAAAAAACAGCATACGCACAGTCACATATAAGAAGGTTGAATGAACAGTGTCCTTTGCCATCTAGGAATGCGCAAAACTGAGTATAGTCTTGGAATTATATAAACTAGACAACTAATACTTAGGGAGGTCTGTTTTCGGTGCATTAATCGACTGCTCAGCTGTTGTGGAAAATCAGTTGACTATAATAAACCACTGTGATCCATCTGTATTGCTGTCTGTCACTGAAACTGCAACATTCAAGAGCTGTTCAGGAACTATTACTATTACTACTCAACTATTCACTTGGGCACCTCAGAGTACCTTGTTGTTTCAAGATTACACTACGGCAGTGCTGTAAGTCAACCTTGCCCAGAACGTGTTGTGCTTCAATGAACCCATGTTACAGCTTGCCTGGTTTCAGTCAAGTCTGGCTGCCAACTGCTGACCAAAATCACTTTCCTTAAACATTAAGTTTTGTGTCTTCAGAGTTATGGTCAGGACCAGCAAGCCGCTGGACCAGAAGCACAACAACTTGAAGCACAAAAATCTAATTATCTCATATAAGCAAACAATCTTATGACAACAGTTCAATTATTTTAGCTATTTTAACTCTGGTTTACATAACAAAGCTGTTTATTATTAAAAAAACAATAAAATGTAGTGATTAGTGTAGAGCACAACATTGGAATTTGTACAGAAGCAGACATTTGTTGCTTGTGGTGAAGTATAATGACTAAGCAGCAGATTACTGTGCGTCTGTCATTGGTTCTGGTATGATGTGCGTGTCATCAGATCGTTATGTCACCTGATATGAGTTCATGTAGCGCATGAGTGGAGGCAGCCTGGAGGTGCTGGAGATCAGAAGTGTCTGGAGCACCTCACATGAGCTCTGAGGAAGCAGCAAAGGGTGCACACTGATGTCCTTCTCCCAGACATCTATAATGCTAGTAGAAAGAAAAGAGAAAGTGAGGGATAAAGTGAATGGCTGTGACATAGAATTACAAATGTGTGGAAATAATATTCCAAAATGCATCCATATGTCTATAGTTTTTTTAGTGTGAACTTTGAAACGTCTATATCTTCGTAACAGATTAAAGTGACAACATAAACAAACGTTACTGCGCATGCACGCATTCGTGGACTGCCCTTAACTTCCGGTACACATTCGCAAACAATAAAGTGCCTGTAGATTAATTCTGATAAGAAGCTAAAGAAACCGAGAAGAACCGTTACTTGACTAAACTTGTCTCTCCAATATTTTGAATTTAGACAGCAATACCAAGCTCAACCGCTAGATATCAATGTACCATACGGTTTCTTTAAATGCGACCAAACAAAATTCAACAAATCGTTTATTTTATACAATTATTATACAATAAAATGATAATATAAATTAATATCAACAAATTAAATGAAATATAAATTGTTATATTATTTCACAATAGCCAAACACAGACCGAAAGTTAACTGCAGTCCAGGCGCGCATGTGCTATGAAACTATCTATAAAATAATTAAAATACATGACACAATTAAATGTTTACAAGTAAATCTGACTGTTTGTAAAAAACATTACATGTCAAAGTCACTACATTATAAATGCTCATATTTAACATCAATTTTAAACATTTTAAATATCTGGTATTGGTATGCAAGAAAAATACTATGGAAAAACTCTCATTGGATTTTATTTGCAGCATTCACACATTTGGCACATATGTTTTGGGAGGTTGAATGTGGCCTGACCAACAGAAAAAGGTTTAGCTCAGCAGGAACAAATATAAGAAATATTAAGTGAAGGGGAAAAGCGAGGCCGCTATGTACCTGGCAAACCAGCTGGGTAGTAAATGGTATTAATCTGACAGTTTGAAACATAATGGTGTTTTAATCCTGTCACAGTGAGCTGTGAAGATGCCCAGTGTCACAGAGATTTATGTCCTGTCACACACTATGGTGATGATCTATTTGGGACATTTTACTGACATTTACCCATCTGTGCGCTCACACAGCTCTTAAACTGGAACTGTTGGAGAAACTTAGAGAGAGAGGAAAACATAGTGCACCACATCTACAGAAGTGTTTCTCTTTAATCTAAAAACCTACGTACTGGAAGATAATCTGAAGCCTTACAATTGAATTTGAAATCAAATTTAACACTCAAATAATATTCAGGCATGTGATCAGCCAAGGACAAAAAAGAAGAAAGACTGCACGCACCCTCGCCCAACCTCAATCCCCCCAAAAATAGTCTTTAATGATACTAATTAAATGTTACATGATTAAAAACAGGCAACTGTTTGCCAAAAATAGATCTTTTTGATTTAGCAACACAAAAACAAACTATTATAATTACCCAATTCTGACTAGCAATTTTGGAAATATCAGTTCAAATGTTTATTAGTTTAACAGTCACCTAAACAATATTTAATGAATCAGGTTGATGCTTTGTGCAAATATCTTGTGCTAATGTCAAATAAGATGGCATTAACAAATGGCACCCCTTGAGTAGTTTATATTAAGCCTACTTTTAATTTTATTTTATTCAGCACTATACAATAATTGAACACAAAATGTAAAGAATACTGTGGCCTCAAGAGACTTCAATACACAGCCACTAGATGGCGCATCTACGTCATTCATACAGCGTTTGTCCGCATTGATCCGCATGTAATAAATGTATTTTCAAACGTTGCATGTTTCGGTTTTAGTTCCATAAGCCATTAAATCACAGAATGGACTATTTTAGTCTCTGTATATCTATGTTATAATGTTAAAGCATATCATATAGACGTCTCAACTTCCAGACTCAGGATTTTCTATATACGTTACAAAACGCAGCTCAGTTCCCCACTTAATTAAAAATGACACCACGCGCTTTTTTGAGTACCATTTTTCACGAACTCTCTGGATACATAAAGTTAACTCGCAAAATTATGAATGAAGCAGTCGCTCTGCATTTATAACAAGCGTGAATGACGTAGAGAGCGCAGAAAGGATCCTGTTGGCCGGTGTCGTGCCGAAAACACACTCCCTGCCAGATTATGCACCCCCCCTCCCCACAATGGTTAGGGTGAGGATTAGGTGTTAGGGGAGGGGTTAGGATTAGGATTGGGTGTGGGGAGGGGTTAGAATTAGCCAATCGGACAGCGTGTTATTGAAGGGGGTGCATAATCTGGCGGGGAGTGTGTTTTCGGCACAACACCGGCTGTATGATGACTACGCGAACATCCCCAAACCCCCACCCCCACTCCCATCACAAATAAAAAGAAATCGAATTCATGCAATTTACACGGGTGATCCCAGCGAGGTCAAAAAATACGCAAATCCGTATTTATAGGGAAAAATTACATCCCTGAATATTGGCCTATAGCCATAGGTAGAGAACTATGATGTGTTTCAAATTTTTACAAAAATCTTTATTTTGTATTTCCCTAACATTGTTTCCTTCATTAGGTGCTTAATGACATATATAATATCTTCTGGAATATCTGAAGGGTAACAAGGCCAGGTCAATAATATAAGAACCAAATACTGTAGATTGTATACAGAAGGCCTTTAATATGCCTTTTAATCATTCACCATAGTTGTTGGAGTCGTGACGACGTCAGAAAAACAAGTGCAAAACGGCGACCCACAATTCCTGTGTGATTGCTTTAGTATTTCCAGCATAGCTTCATGGCTTCTCAAGCTCTTACACGGGAACATTTTACATACAAATTAGAAAACAAACATGAGCACGGAGAGCTAACTGAATCCACAAACATTCAACACCTTTGTATGCTTCAATTTTAAACTAATTTGTAAATAAATAACATTGAAAATTATTGTTGAAAATACCTCATTACATTATAGTAGATGTTGTATCAGCCCGATTTTTGACTAGGGCTGGCGCGATACGCTTATCTCCTGATTCAAAACTATCCCGATACTTGCGTGTCAATTCAATATATATTATGATAATTGCGATTATAGGTTCAAGGTTCAAAGTTTATTATAAGTGCTATTTTTGATGCAGCATAAGATTTGTAAGCATATCATACAAGTAGGGCTGGGCGGAATGACGGAATATTCCGTTGCCGCGGAATAAAATGTCAACCGTAAGAGATTTTTCTATTCCGTGTATTCCGCGGAATGTAAATAAGTAGGTGTGGTTAACTCGGCGCTCTGCAAATTAGGCGCTATTCTGAAAAAAACTAATGAATTAATCCACCCGTAACAAATTCAGTCTGTAGTTTAGTGATCCGCTCCAGTCCGGAGCGTTCTCTCTCACCCGCAGTGCTCGTGCAGGGATCAGGGGCGGTTCTAGGGGGGCCCAGAGGGGCCCAGTGCCCCTGTGTCAGCACACTTGGCACCCCTAAATCCAGAGATGGCAAAAGTACACACATCCTTTACTTAAGTAGAAGTACAGATACTCATGTTTAAAAGTACTCAAGTAAAAGTTGAAGTACTGACTAAACTTGTTTACTCAAGTAAAAGTTGAAGTACTGACTAAACTTGTTTACTCAAGTAAAAGTTGAAGTACTGACTAAACTTGTTTACTCAAGTAAAAGTATAAAGTATGGGCTCTAAAATGTACTTAAGTAAAAAGTAGCCAATACTACTACCTGTTTTAGAGTCACGCTCGTACCTCACAACTACACAAGCATAAGAAAGACTGATGGAATAAATCTATTTGCCACTACCTAGTGGAAAAAAACACAAATGTATAATACAATTATGATGTAAGATAAGAGTGTAAAGGACAAGCGTATTGATAATAATTGTGACAGAATTCCCTTTGTCTCAAGTTCTCAACCATAATTTTAGCTATTCTTTGTGTTGCCTTCCGCCTTGGTCCGTGGCAGCTTCTTAGACTACTAGCCTATGTCTGCGATGCGTAATAGCCAGGAAATTACTGTTTGGTACTGTGATTGTCAAAACATTTTATAACAGAATTTCACTGCTTTCAATTTTAGATTAACTGTCCCTTTAAATTTTAAGCACAGACCATTCATGGACATATCATTATACAAAGGTTGTAGACACTTGAGAGATCTTGTCAAAAAGAGAAAACTGAGAAATAAAGAGATAATTAATTAGGCAAGTCAATTTACTTGGTAACCATTACTGTTTTTCTCGATTGGTTAAACACATTTCTTGAAATTATGCCTTGCTTTAAAATATTAAATGTTTAGCCTCTTACATTGTACGTTACACTCGTTCAACATTAAAACTGATGTCAGTGTTGCTAGATTAGGTGGATGATTTCCAGCCCAAAGGCTCACTAAAACCTACTCACTCCAACAAAAACCAGCCCAAAATTTTAACTTCCAAAATAATGTGATAGTATTTTATTGCAATGTCAATCAACGTTGATAAGGATCGTTTTTTATTTCCTTATAATTTTAATTATGACAAGATGAAAAAATATAATAAAAATCAGGAAAATAGATCAAACAGATCAAACGCATTAAGAAAATTAGAAAATAAGACTAATAGGATATGTCCAGAAACCACTTCAAATGGCAATCATGAAATTAGCGCATTTTTGTGCAAAAGTGCCCACTATAATTAGTTCATCGAAAGCAACGCAATGAGCAGGTATTTTTCACTCGTTCATGAACTTAACGCACACACCACGATAGCAAAAAACATGCAATTCATACATACTAATGAACAACAGCAACAATAATGCGCTTATCTTAACGAGCTGCCTTAACTTCTGAAAGAACTACAGTACATCTTTCGTGAAGTATATGTTTGTAGAACATGCGAATAGCTAAATAGCTAAATTACATATTTAAAATCTGGTCCTTTCGCGCTAAAAAACCCTACCATTCACGAGTCACCACATGATGCAGAATATCACGCTCGAGATCTGAGAACAGTTACTCCGCCTTCTTACATTTGATTGGCTAGTGGCCACCTCACACAGCGCTTAGGCTTTTAGGCAGACCTATCATTAGGTTGAAAAAGTCACGCAATGACAAGAAATAATATTGATTGTGCATCAAATACAGATTAAAACTAAAGTAACGAGCCTGGTTTGAAAATGTAAGAAGTAGAAAGTACAGGTATTTGCGTAAAAATGTAAGAAGTGAAAGTAAAAAGTCGTCAGAAAAATATATAGTATAGTAAAGTACAGATACCAGAAAAATCTACTTAAGTACAGTAACGAAGTATTTGTACTTCGTTACTTCCCATCTCTGCCTAAATCTGGAATCGTTTCTGGAATTTTTTACCACAACCGAGCAATTTCGGGTGCAATGCACAGTTTGTCCTGCGAGTGGCAGTAACGATGCTTATGTGCCAAAAGGAAGATTACGCAAGCAAGACGCAAACAATGTCGAGTCTGTGCGCCTTCAGCAAGATTACGTGTACATCATATAGGTAATGGAAATATTTTGTAAAAATATAACGAAAATGCATATCATTACACATCATATTAAAATACTGACCTATATTTTCCGGTGTTGCGTATGTTAAATCTACATATAGAGCAGCCGTGACTCGTGCCTATACAAAGAATCAGCTGCTGCCAGAGAACATGTAACACACTAAAGAAATTTTATTTGTTAATGTAATGAGATCAAATGCAACTTACATTTATTGGGGTGAATGTTTGATAAAATGCACATTTGCCATATAATTAAAATAAATGGTCTGTCATTCCCAAGGAATTAGCAGAGCAGAGGTGGACAGTAACGAAGTAAATTTACTGTAAAAAGTACTGTACTTAAGTACACTTTTTGAGTATCTGTACTTTTCTTGAGTATTATTTTTTTCTGAGTACTTGTACTTTAACTTCACTACATTTGAAAGACAAATAACATACTTTTTACTCCACTACATTTAAAAAAGGTCCAAAAGTAGAAAATGGTTTCTGTGCAGCGGGGTTTCCTGTGTGCGCAATTTATCTGGCTTGCGATCTGCCAGGACCTTTTGCTGTTGCCAAGTATTTCAGTTTTTCTAAGCTCGCGGTTTTCCGGCAAGCTCTGAATGGCTATTTGGCAGATTTTTTTTACGCAAATCTTGCAACTCTGGGATCTTCCCCGCTAAACTAATGTAAACAGGCGCTGCTACATTGTTGATAGCACTCTAAAAAGACAAATAGAACAATAAAAGACGAAAAAGGCACATGTTAAAGTGTGGTGTAATCATTTGTGGGTTACGATCAGTCAAAGATCGTTGAAACATTGTCATGAAAATGATCGGCATAAATAAGCATCACATACACCTTGAGTTACGCGTGCGTTAACTTCTGATCTGCTGCTATATCATTTAAAGCGATTTGGAAAATGAATGATGTTTTTACTGAAGTAACTATAGTTGAAGTATTCCTGTTGAAATAAAAACTATAGAATCCTGCCCAAAATACAACATAAAATGTAATGGATTTAATGGTTATAATGGGAATTGTACTATACTTGTTGTCTACTTGTATGTGATGGATTCTATTGGTGGGATGGTAAATCCCATTGGAATAAAACCCAAAACACACTACAAAGAGGAATTTAATTTAAAAATATCATTCTAATTTAAAAATTCATTTTTTTTCAGCAGGGATGGTATTTGCAGTAAAACCACAGTATCCACAAATTTACCATTTTCTATAGGAACCATACTCCAATTAATAATCTTTAGTAAAACCACAGCAACTAAAAATACCATAGTTTCATTATACTAGCTATAGTTTATGTTTGTAGTTAAATTATGGTAATACAAATGGTAATAAATCCAACAAAATCATGGGTTCTACACTTGACTATTTACAAGAACCTTACTACTTACTGGTAAATTGCTGCTAAAACTGGTAAAGGGAATATACAAAATAAAAGAACACTGCTCATAAATACATAGGCCTAGGGGGCTAATGAGGATAATTAGGCTAAATGATCATACAGGATTATATCTAAACTAAACATATATGTGCTAAACATATAAAGCTCTTAAAGGAGTTGCTCACTGCAAAATTTGCCCCCATTGACTTTCCATAGTAGGAATAAAAATTGTCAATGGGGCAAATTTTGAAGTGAACTACTCCTTTAATAAAACTGATACTGTGAGCTACTCTCTGTATTCAGTTGGTTGCTTCAGAGGCATAAGGTATAGACAATAAAACAATGCACAACTGACATAAAGGAAATTTACTTTTAATACTTAAGTACGTTTAAAAGCACGTACTTCTGTACTTTTACTTAAGTAAGAATCTGTCTTTACAACTTTTACTTGTAGTGGAGTAATATTTGACCAGTAGTATCTGTACTTTCACTCAAGTAAGGAAGTTGTGTACTTCGTCCACCTCTGTAGCAGAGTTCAAGTAATCTATACAGTTTATTCTATACTGTCCTGTATATTACTTGTGGTGTATTTGAGAGTCGAGCTTTAGGTTTCATTTACACATTTTCATAATTTTCCATTTGCAGTTAAAATGAAGAGAAAAATTTGAAGGACATAATGTCATTTTTTAATAAGAAAACTAAAGATAATAGTCAAGGCTGGAGAAAGAAGATACTTCTGAAAAAGAGTCAGAATCAGAAATGCATAAAAGCTTAGAGAATGAAGAAAGTCCAATAGAACAGAGGACCCGTCAGCAAGGTGATTTAGTTGTGCAGAGAGACAACTTTTGTAACCCTGAAATTCCATGTGAAAAACATGAGTTTACATGAGTATTTAGTTAACATGGCATTCACATGAAAGTGTGCCAAAACCACATATATCACATGTGAAAATTTTGAAATTCATGTTTTTTTTCTTTGTGTAAAGAAAATACCTGATAATGTGACTCATGTTAAGATGACTGCTTAAGTTGATTTTTGTATATCTTGTTTGTGGGTAGTTTTTCATTTATGTATGTACATTTAAGATGCAGAAAAGTGCCTAAATGTTATTATTGTTGTCATTGTTAATTTTACTATATACAATGTGTTGTGAAATAAATGACCATGGAACATTAATTTGAGCTGAACTTGTTTTATTAGCTTATTAGTTTACTTAGAGAAAACAGTAATACATGACAGTGAAAATTGACAGAAAATTAATCATGACATGTTAGTGTGCCCCCTAAAAGCATAAGTGGCCCCTGCCTGCCCCCCCAGTTACAGTAGTCTAGAACCGCCACTGGCAGGGATCTGCGCCAGCATTTAAAAAAGCTCATTCGTATTTCAGAAGTCAGTTTGCTTTGAAAAGCTGTTAATAGTTTTATAAAGTTTAACTTCAGGCGAGCCAAGGTGAAACTTGCGTTGAAATGCGCGATGATGCTCGTGAGCGCTTTGATGTGACGCGCTTCTACCTACAGTTTTGGGAGACGCGTGAGGAGTCACCAGAGACTCGCAGTGCAAAAACAAGCCCGAGAATAAACAAACCTAAAGACAGAGAGTCGCAACACACTAAAATTGCTCCTCTAATAGAGAGTGAAGAGCGATAAAGACCTACAGTACAGACCCCATGAACACCAGTTTATAACACTAGTCATATACTGTACTCTCATTGTTTGTGCATATTCATACTTTATTGTTATATATGTTGTCTATCTTCCTACTGTATATGATATAGCCAGAAGATAAATATGAATAAATAATACATCTGATTATCAGAACTTAATTTGATATCTTTAGCACATTTTCATAACTTGCCTACATTTTAACTATGGTGAGCATTTAAATGAACTGTAATAAATAAATTAGTTAAATCAATCTAAGAAAAATGAGGTATAAAATATAGAATTATAATGGGAGATTGTTTCATGAAATATATCGTTACCGTGAAATAAAATGACTCATTCCGTGAAATAGATTTTTGGCCATTCCGCCCACCTCTACATACAAGAATAAAAACAAAGAAAAATAACAAAACAAGAAATAAAAACACAACATTCAGACATCTCACAAATTTAAAAGCCTTACAACGGTAGGAATAAAAGAGAATCTATACCGATTGCTTTTAAGTTTGGGCATAACGTACACCAGAAGGAAGCATTATATACTCATGGAACAGTGGGTGAGTACAATCTGCAAGAATAGCTTTAGCTTTCTGTAGAACAAATTGTTCAAAGCTATCTAATAGCCCAGTCTGTTTAAAGCCAATAATCTTACTACCTTGGTTAACAATGCCATTTAATGAATTTCGGTGCTTAACATTTACATTACCATACCAAGTTCAGATTCATACATTACCAAGTTCAGATTCAATATAAGATTTATAATACATGATCATAAGAGTTCCACTAATATTAAAGGTAGAGAGCCTCCGAAGACAGTGTAACCGTTGCTGGCCTTTCCTACATACTGCTTCAGCATGAGTATCAAAACGCAACTTGTTATCAATGATAAGCCCAAGGTACTTGTAACTACTAGCCCATTCCACCATTTGACCATTTACTATGGTTGGTTGAGGAGAAGAGGGACTAGATCTAAAATCAATTACCATATCTCTGGTCTTCTTAATGTTTACTTGCAAAAAAGCACTCTCACACCATGTCAGAAAATCATTCACCACTGGACCGTGACCATTCTCATCCTTGTTCAACAAACTAACATTTACAGTATCATCAGCAAATTTTAAAATAAATGTATCTGTGTGTTTACTTACACAGTCATTAGTATATAGAATGTAGAGCAGGGGTGAGAGGACACATCCCTGAGGAGAGCCTGTGGATGTGGTAAGGCTGTCTGAAACTGTACAATTTACTCTCACCATCTGCCTTCTATCACTTAAAAAATCTAATAACCACCCCACCAACTTAATTTTGAATTTAAACTCTGATATTAATTTCTTTATTATAACATGAGGCTGAATAGTATTAAAAGCTGATGAAAAATCTACAAAGAGTAATCTAACATGGGTTTTTGATCCCTCCAGATGTTTCATTATCATATTTAACAAGGTGGATGAGGCATCCACAACACTTCATTTAGCCTGATAAGAAAACTGCAATGGATCTAAAAGACTGAGTTTTCAATATAAGTTCATCCCTAACAAATTTCTCAAAGCATTTCATCACCAATGATGTCAAGGCGACAGGTCTAATAAAGCAATAAGCCCCGCAAAGGAGTGGGTCACAGTGCATTTTATAACAGCTAAGGGCGTTGTGGCACGACACGAAGCGGAGTGCCTAAAACCCCATAGCTGTTATAAAATGCACTGTAACCCACTGCTTTGCGGGGCTTATTGCTTTTATAAAACAGTTATTCCATATGCTTAGCAAGGTTTCATAAAATAAAGTAAATAAAATGATATTTAGGCTACGTGGTAAGGTCAGCTGTTATATATTGGGGTATTTTATAACGGCTTAGAACTCCGCTCAGCCAATCAGAATCAAGGACCAGAACTGACCGTTTTATAAAGTCATTTAGACACTTAGGATAACTTGTCTTCCCTACAGGCACAACTATGGCTTCTTTCCACAATTTAGGGATTTTTTGGAGATTAATCGACTTTTTGAACATGTTAAAAAAGACAGGACCCAACTGATCCGCACATGTCTTTAGTAGATGTCCCCCAATCATATCTGGTCCAGGTGCTTTCCCCACCTTACTCTTTTTAAAAACAGATATAACATCCTCCTGATTAAAAACAATCTACACTCCATATTACACAGTCTCGTTACTAAGAACATTCATTTCACTACTAAAATCCTCCACATCAAATTTAGTATAAAAAGTATTCAACTTTTGTGCCAACTGTATATCAGATTGATAACCAGCAAGTTTTATCGGGGCATTACCTTTACTCTTAGATCCTGTTATAGTATGCATACTCTCCCAGGCGGAGCCAAGTTTATTTCTTATAAGATCCCCCTCTACTTTTTCCTTTAGTTTTGGCCATCCTAATTTCACACTTTATTTGTTTTTGCAGGTCATGCTTCCTTCCCAAATCACCAGCATGATATGCCTTATTTCTTTCAATCATAAGGGACTTTATGGATTTAGATATCCATGGCTTTGTATTAACAAATGTTCGTACCGTTTTTTGAGGGATCAACATATCCTCACAAAAAATTATATAACTACTTACAACATCTGTTCCCTTTCTGTCGGTCTCTCGACGTTGTGTCGAACCGACAGAATGGGGTTTGTCTTGAGAACCTATCATCTTCTGAGTATTTAGAAAAGGCCAATGAAAATTGGCGAATGAAATTTGCATGCCGGACTCCTCCCCGGATGTCCGGGTATAAGAGGGAAGCCAGCATGCTCATTCATTCACCTTTTGTTCTTCAGAGCCTACGCATCTGATGAGCTTCTCTATGATCTTTGGTGATCATTTTTCTGCTGGAATCTACGACGTGGACAGCGGACGGTCCCTTCCTGCAGTGACTCTCCCCTGGGCGTCTCGGCAGTTCCGGAGGTGTTTGAGTAAATTTTCATTCTAAAAGAGCAAATTTCTCCAGCGTGGCATGTCCCGCTGTTCTCATGGGTGCAACACACTCATTGAGGAGGGGGACGGACACGATGCCTGCTTCCATTACGCTGGGGCAGACGTTGTGTCACGGGTGGCTGTGTTCCCACGGGACTCAGCCACCACCTCGTTTGCTCCCCGTTCCGTGGCAGCAGGACTACGGCCCTGCCCGCCCCCAGTGCCGTGTTTACCGGAAGTGCATGAGGAACTTAGTAAGACCTGGAACGCCCCTTTCCGGCACGTTTCACGTCAAACAAAGTTCCGTCACCCTCTCTTCCCTCGAGGTTGAGACAGCTGGAGGATACGTCGTTGTCCCCCAGGTGGAGTATGCCGCCGCGGTGCACTCATGCCCGTAGGCGGCGGCCACCTGGGGGGGGGGGCTCGACCTAGACTCCCGTCCAAAGCATGTGGTGTCTCGGCATCTCTGGTGTCGAGAGCTTACGTTGCGGCGGACCAAGCTGCCTCCTCTCTCCACGCTATGGCTCCTGCCAGGCCAGGGCGTTGAGAGAGCTCCACGAGGGTAAGACCGACCCAGCGCGTATGCAGGAACTCCGCGCTGCCACCGACCACGCTCTATGGGCGACCAAGGTGACCACGCGGGCCCTGGGTCGGACGATGTCCACACTTGTGGTCCATGAGAAACTTCTCTAGCCGATCCTTGCGCAGATGAGTAACGCTGAGAAGGTCCGCTTTCTCGACGCACCCGTCTCGCAAGGGGGGGGCTGGTTGGTATTACTGTCGAGCTGCAGCGGCCCCGCTCACCCCCCGCCCGTCGGGGGGCGCGAGACCTGCACGCGGCCTCCCCCGGAGGGTTCTCGACAGTAAAGAAGCAGTCCACCGTGCCGCGACTCGGCCGTCGAGTCCCGTGCACTGTCTGCTTCCCAGCAGCCCTGGTCCTCTTCGACGCCCTCTAGCTCTGGCGCCCCCCACTCAGGCGGCCCCCCTGGAGACAGCGAAGAGGAGACCATCGCCCCATCAGCAGCCGCGGCGAAGCGGCCCTCATGGGAAGACCTCAGGGGGATCGAGGCTACCATTGGGCCCGACCCCAGCCACATCGCTGGGAAGTCGGATAGGGACGGATCCTGCCCCGTCTCTCCATCTGCTGGCCCCCTCCGGGGGGCTAGCGCCCACTTACTCTCAAAAAAGGAGAAACCCTTTCAGGTTGATCACGCAGAAGTGCATCCTGACGTCCGTCAGGTGTCAGGACTGGTTCATGGCAATCGACCTGAAGGACGCGTACTTCATGTCTCGATCCTCCCTCGACATCAGCCGTTCCGACGGTTCGCGTTCGAGGGACGGGCATATCAGTACAGGGTCCTCCCCTTTGGTCTGTCCCTGTCTCCACGAGTCTTTACAAAGGTCGTGGAAGCCGCCCTCCTTCCCCTTAGGGAAGGAGGTGTGCGGGTACTAAACTATCTCGATGACTGGCTCAGTTTGGCGCACTCTTGAGATCTGTTGTGTACACACAGGGACCTGGTGCTCCGGCAACTACATCGGTGAGGCTACAGGTCAACTGAGAAGAGCAAGCTCTCCCCAGTGCAGAGCGTCCTCTTTCTCGGTATGGAACTCAACTCTGTCCTCATGAGCGGCCCCCGCTCACCCCCCACGGGGGGCGCGAGACCCGCGACGAGGAAGCCCGCACCCACGCGGCCTCCCAGAGGCAGTGCGAATGACTACAGAGCGCGCCCGATCAGTGTTGAACTGCCTGAAGCTCTCAGACAGTCAGCGGTCCCCCTGAAACAATTTCAGAGGCTCCTGGGATACATGGCATCCTCGGCGGGGGAGGTCCCCCTCGGGTCGATGCACATACGACCGCTCCAACACTGGCTACAGAGTCAAGTTCCTTGGAGAGCGGCACACTGGCAACAGGCGTATGGTCATCACGCTTTTCTGCCGACACACCCTAACCCCCTGGTCTCCATGACCTTCTTGCGGACAGGGGTCCCCTTTGGGATGCCTCCCTGCAGGGTTGGGGTGCCGTGTGCAACGGGCAAGCAGTGTCGGGGCGGTGGACGGGCCCCCGCCTGCGTTGGCATTTCAACTGCCTAGAGTTGTTGGTTGTGCTACTTGCATTGAGGAGGCTACTACCTCTCGTGCAGGGCAAGCACGTGCTGGTCCGGTCGGACAGCACAGCTGCTGTGGCGTATATCATTGGCATTCGCTCACGGCAGCTAACATGACGAGTTAGCTGCACATTTGTTCAGTTTTCTTTTATCCTTTTTCTTTCTTTGCTTTTATTTATTGGTTTTTGTTTCATATTCTATAATATAGTTTTTCTTTTCATTTTGTATTGCTTTGGGAAGTGTTTTGTTTGATTAAAACATTTGTACAGTTGCATATTTTATATCTTTTTCATATTGCTTTAAAGTCATTTTAATAAAAAAATATTCTAAAAAATTATATTTTCGTTTTTTGAGGGTGTGGGGCATGGTAAGGGTCTATCTACATGGCTGGCCAATAACCAATCAAGTCTCTAAACTATGAGGGTTTAGGTTGGGATGAATAAAAAGTGTGACCAATCAAATAATATCAACAGGAAAGTGACTGGGTAATGCTCCAATTGTTGCCAGGGATTTTGAAGTGTTTTTTTTTAAAACAACCAATCAATGTTAAGATAAAAAACCAATAGGGGACAGAGTTGTGCAAAGGTGTGACTCTTGAGGTGTGAAAATGTCTCCTGACAAAATTCTTGAGTGGATTACGTGTCATGGCAACAAATGGCTGTACCATGGTAGAATACCTCAGCAAGATACATCTGGATTGGTATCACTACGGAAGTATTCTAACTTGGTGGAATTTGACGTATACACTCAAGTGTTATGAGTAGATACTTCCGAAAATCAGTGGTGTATACAGGAGTTTCCTAGTATAGATACGCCTATTTTCATGCAGTGCTTAGTGCTGCGTTCGATACTGTGTAGACCATAAAATACTTTTAGATCGATTACACAACTATACCGGTATTCAGGGACAGGCACTACAATGGTTCAAATCTTACTTATCAGACAGATATCAGTTTCTCCATTTAAATGGGGAATCGTCAAATCTAACGCAAGTAAATTATGGATTACCTCAGGGAGATCGGTTTTAGGACCCTTGCTATTCTCCATATATATGCTGCCCCTTGGCAACATTATTAGAAAACATGGAATTAGCTTCCACTGTTATGCAGATGTTACTTACTTATTAAGTATTGTTAAGTACCCATTAAGTATCGTATTGACTTTAAAGTTCTTTTAATTACTTATAAAGCCTTAAACAGTTTAGCCCCTACCTACATAACAGAGCTTCTATCACATTACAACCCATCACGCTCTCCAAGATCTCAAAACTCCGGACTTTTGATAACACCTAGAATAACTAAATCCACCAAAGGGGGTATAGTTTTCTCATACTCAACTCTGGAATAGCCTTCCCGATACTATTCAAGGGTGAGACACACTATCCCAATTTAAATCTAGATTAAAGAAATCTTTTTAGCCAAGCTTTAACTTAATGCATAGTTAATGAACAGCAGCTACGCTAATTATTCTCTTTCTGCCCCCTTGGGACAGCAGTTTGGTCTTTCTCCCTCCCGCTTATTCTCAGAGGTCTCCTCCATGCTCCCTCTCCCTGAACAGCTCTCTCTACTGAATAAAAACAGCACCACTGACACTCTATGCTCCACTCTAACATCCTGCTTGGACAGATTATGCCCTCTTACATCTAGACCAGCCCGCGCTAGCCCGTCTGCCCCTAGGTTATCCGACGTTCTCCGAGAGCATCGTGCCAAGCTCAGATCTGCTGAGAGGAAGTGGTGAAAATCAAATGATCCTGCTGACCTCTGTCTCTATCAGTCTCTCCTCTCTTCTTTCTCCGCTGATGTCACCTCTGCCAAAACTCAGTACTACCACTCAAAAATCAACAGCTCGCCTGACCCTCGTACCCTCTTCAAAACCTTCTCCGCTCTTCTTTGCCCGCCTACCCCCCCCCAACTTCATCGGACTTAACGGCAAACGATTTTGCATCTTTTTTTGTAGAGAAAACTACAATCATCAGCAGTCAGTTCACTGCGCTGCCACCTGAACATTTCCAAGGTAATTGCATCCAACCACCCGACTACCTGCCCGCTAGATCCCGTTCCAACCCATCTACTTCAGGCCATCTCTCCATCGGTTGTCCCCGCTCTGACCCACATTATCAACTCTTCTCTCACCACTGGTACATTTCCCTCGGCTTTTAAGGAGGCCCATATAACCCCGCTACTGAAGAAACCCACCCTTGATCCTGCACTGCTAGGAAACTACAGACCAGTATCTCTCCTCTCCTTCAATGCAAAAACCCTTGAGCGTGTGGTAGCTGACCAGCTCTCCTCATTTCTCACACAGAACAACCTCTTGGACAGCAACCAGTCTGGTTTCAAAAGTGGTCATTCCACAAAGACTGCACTGCTCTCAGTCATCAAAGCCCTGAGACTGGCAAGGGCGGCCTCTAAATCATCTGTGCTCATCCTCCTGGATCTATCTGCCGCTTTCGACACTGTCAACCACCACATCTTCCTGTCGACCCTCAAGACCACGGGTGTCTCTGGAGCGGCGCTATGGTGGTTCGAGTCTTACCTCTCGGATAGGTCATTCAGAGTATCCTGGAGAGGTGAGGTCTCTGAGTCCCAGCATCTCAGTACAGGGGTACCCCAGGGCGCAGTTGTTGGACCGCTGCTCTTCTCCATATACACAACGTGTCATGGTTGTGCCCCATCTTGTCTTGCTTTTCTTG
Organism: Triplophysa rosa; assembly: GCF_024868665.1. Lineage (NCBI taxonomy): Eukaryota > Metazoa > Chordata > Actinopteri > Cypriniformes > Nemacheilidae > Triplophysa > Triplophysa rosa. The sequence goes on from NW_026634625.1 coordinate 164,204, forward strand.
ATCTTGTGGCAGAGCCATGACAGAACCTCTTGTTTCATGTGGAGAGAGGCATTTTGACCCTCCTGGCCTTCTATATGCTCTCTCCAGGTCTAGTCATTATTCCTGCCTTCTTGTTTCCTCATTAGTGATAATTATTAGTTCATGTACTAGTTTATTGTAGTTATATGTCAAGTGTTATTATTAGTCTAGTCAGTCCTTGTTCCCGTTGCCATGTTTTGTTATGTTACCCCCCCCCCGTGGGTGTTTGTTTTGTATTTATATTTTATTAAATTTCTTGTTAACCCCTTACCCGCTGTCTGCACTTGGGTCCTCTGTCCGTGTCTCACCTCCACGTTCTTGACAGAATCAACCAGTCAAATTGGACCCAGCAGACAGAGGGATCGCAGCGGGAGGGGTCGATGCAGCCAGGCTCCCCACCAGGGTCGAAGCCACCGGACTCCCTTCCAGGGTTGAGGCCGCCGGGCTCCAGTCCAGAGTCGGGGCCGCCGGGCTCCCTTCCAGGTTTGAGGTCGTCGGGTTCCCCTCCAGGGTCGAGACTGCCGGTGTCCTGTTCCCACCACAGATCCCTGCCGGCATCCCAACCGGTTCCCAGGACTGTCCAGTCGACACCCTGTCCTATGTGTTGTTCCTGTCCCGCCGGCAATCCAGCCGGTGTCCTAGTTGCTGCCTAGCTGCCAGAGAGCGCTGCCCAGCCACCGACATCCTGTCTTGTCGACGCCCAGCCCTGCTTAGCCGGTTGCCCAGCTGGCAATCCGGTCCGTGTGTCAGCCGGCAATCCGGTCCGTGTGTCAGCCGGCAATCCGGTCCGTGTGTCAGCCGGCAATCCGGTCCGTGTGTCAGCCGGCAATCCGGTCCGTGTGTCAGCCGGCAATCCGGTCCGTGTGTCAGCCGGCAATCCGGTCCGTGTGTCAGCCGGCAATTTGGTCCGTGTGTCAGCCAGCAATCCGGTCCGTGTGTCAGCCGGCAATCCGGTCCGTGTGTCAGCCGGAAATTTGGTCCGTGTGTCAGCCGGCAATCCGGTCCGTGTGTCAGCCGGAAATCCGGTCCGGTGCAGCCGGTTATTCCGGTCCGGTGCAGCCGGCTATTCCGGTCCGGTGCAGTCGGCTATTCCGGTCCGGTGCAGCCGGCCATTCCAGTCGGTGTCCTTATAGACATTTTTTGGACTTCCTTGTTCTCTGGTTTTGTATTGTCTGGTTTGTGCCTTAGGGAGTGTCAGGATGCCGCTCCTTAAGGAGGGGCTTCTGTCATGGTTCAGCCCCATCTTGTCTTGCTTTTCTTGATCTTGTGGCAGAGCCATGACAGAACCTCTTGTTTCATGTGGAGAGAGGCATTTTGACCCTTCTGGCCTTCTATATGCTCTCTCCAGGTCTCGTCATTGTTCCTGCCCTCTTGTTTCCTCGTTAGTGATAATTATTAGTTCATGCCCCGCACCTGTCCCCTCTTGATTTATCTCCCTATATATTGACCTCGTGTCTCTTGTCTTGTGCTCGTTCATTGTACTGTTGTGTTTGTGTCATCTGTGGTGAGTTCCCGTGTTTTGTGTAGTCTAGTTTATTGTAGTTATATGTCAAGTGTTATTATTAGTCTAGTCTAGTTAAGTCCTTGTTCCCGTTGTCATGTTTTGTTATGTTACCCCCCTGTGGGTGTTTGTTTTGTATTTATATTTTATTAAATGTCTTGTTAACCCCTTACCCGCTGTCTGCACTTGGGTCCTCTGTTCGTGTCTCACCTCCACGTTCATGACACAACGTCCCTAGGCTCTGTCATTCGGAAACATGGCTTTTCCTATCACTGCTATGCTGATGACACACAGCTCCACCTGTCATTTCAGCCTAATCATCTGACGGTTTCTGAGCGCATCTCGGCATGCCTGAATGACATCTCACTCTGGATGAAAGACCATCACCTGCAGCTGAACTTTGCAAAAACTGAACTGCTCGTGATCCTGGCCGACTAGAAAACTCAGCACAACATTTCCATCCAACTAGGTTCATCAACCATCACTCCTTCCAGAACAGCCAAAAACCAGAGAGTGGTAATTGATGATCAGCTGAACTTCACTGATCATGTTGCCAGCACCACCTGGTCCTGTAGATTCATCCTCTACAATATTAGGAGAATTAGACCTTTCCTGTCTGAGCATGCTACGTAAGTTCTTGTCCAGGCTCTTGTCCTGTCCAGACTGGACTATTGCAATGCTCTACTGGCTGGTCTTCCAGCTTGTACAACGAGACCTCTTCAGATGATCCAGAATGCAGCGGCAAGAGTGGTCTTCAATGATCCGAAGAGAGCGCACGTCACTCCTCTCTTTCGCTCCCTATAGTCGCTCGCATCCAATTCAAATCTCTGCTCTTGGTCTACAACACCACCACTGGTTCGGCACCCCCATATCTTCACTCGCTAATTCAAACTTATTTACCTGCCTGATCCCTGCGCTCTGCAATTGAACAACGTCTTGTGGTGCCGTCCCACAAAGGGAAAAAAAAAATCACTCTCACACACTTTCTCCGGATGTGTTCCACGACTCTGGAACGATCTCCCTCTTGCCACAAGATCAGCGGATTCTGTAGCGGTCTTTAAGAATCGGCTAAAAACACATCTCTTCCGTCAACATCTGACCCATTAGTACAGTCTTCTACTTCTTTTCTACTTTCCTATTCTCCCCCCCCAAAAAAATTATTAGCTTCATATATTGTGATAGGCTGACTGAGACCAGTTGTACTGCACCAAATTACTTCTACTGTTTTTCCCCTACTTTGTATGTCGCTTTGGATAAAAGCGTCTGCTAAATGACTAAATGTAAATGTAGATGGTTGCCCTGCAGGCTTATTACATAAACTCCAACTGGTTCAAAACGCGGCAGCTCGAGTTCTTACACGTACAAAAAAGTATGAGCATATATGCCCGGTTCTGTCAACCTTGCACTGGTTACCTATTAAGCATTGCATTAACTTTAAAATTTTGCTCATTACTTATAAAGCCCTGCATGGTTTAGCTCCTCAGTACCTGAGTGAGCTTCTCTTGTATTACAGTCCTTCACGTGCACTACGCTCTCAGGCGTCTGGTCAGTTGTTAATACCTAGAATTTCAAAATCAAGTGCTGGTGGTAGATCTTTTTCCTATCTAGCATCTAAACTTTGGAACAGTCTTCCCTGTACTGTCTGGGAGGCAGACACACTACCAGGTTAAATCTAGACCAAAGACACATCTTTTCAATCTTGCATACACTACACTTCCATTATACAAATCCTCTAAGGATTTAGGCTGCATTAGTTAGATCAACCGGAACCAGGAACACTTCCAATAACAACTGATGTACTTGTTGCATCAAAGAGTGTAGAACAGTACTCTACTCTCAGCTGTCTGCCTGGCCGGGGGGGCTGCTTTAGAATTAGAATTTAGAAACTTATTTATTACTACATATAGGAATTTATAGTCTGTTTAATATTTTACCTGTGTTTCTCTCTCCTTTATCTTAAAGGAGAGGTTTCTTTCTACTTTTACACAAATGTAATATAAATCTTAGGGGTCCACAGAATGTGTCTGTGAAGTTTCACCTCAAAATACACCGCAGATCTTTTATTATACCATGCCCTAATTGCCCAGTTTTGCATGTGAGGAGAAACACGCTGTTTTGGTGTGTGTCTCTTTAAGTGCAAATGAGCTGCTAGTCTCCGCCCCCTTTTCACAGAAAACTCAGCCAGGGCTGTGAGCCTGTGCTTCCATCGACAAAAAAAGGACACATAAAGCGAATGAGAAACGCTGTTTCTGTCTTTAAACACCAAACACATTATTTTCTAAAAGCGAACAGACTCCTAACAAAGGCGTCATGTTTTCTACATGCGAAATTACACATGACAAACCGGTCACGTGTTTACAGACCATAAACACTGCTTTCTATAAGTGAAGATACTCAAGACAAACGCATCGCGTTTTCTCTAAGTGAAAGTAACGTTACACAGGACAATCCCGTTGCATGTTTACAAGCCATACACATTGCTTTCTTTGCGTGAACGGACAAACGTTTCACAATGATGTTTTTACCTACTTTTAAGTTGCCACAGGTCCCTGAGGTCTTACTTAAAAAATAACGGTACTTACAATGTCTTTATTTGCAGCTTTGCCTCATTCATTCTGGTGGATTTCCATTGAAAACAAAATAAATCCATTGCACTCCTGTCAGGCTGTGAACAGTGTTCTGTGCAGCCAACAACAGAACACTTAGCATGCTTTGCTTACTTTTGCCATGGTGTCGGAACTAATTCACATATGTCGCTTGCGAAAACAAAAATGGCGGCAGCACCATGGGTGGACACGTTCAGAAAAGGGGGCGGTAATATTATAATAAGAACGACTACCTACGTCAGAAAGCGAGCGAAATCTGAACGGCTTGTTTTCTCACAGGCTTGCAGAGATAGGCTCACTTAAACAAAGTTACTGGATTGTCATTTTTCACGTTTTCTGAGTTGGTAAATGCCCTAGACACCTGATTATAGCACTTCAGAGATGGGAAGTAACGAAGTACAAATACTTCGTTACTGTACTTAAGTAGATTTTTCTGGTATCAGTACTTTACTCCACTATTTATTTTTCTGACGACTTTTTACTTTCACTTCTTACATTTTTATGCAAATACCTGTACTTTCTACTTCTTACATTTTCAAACCAGGCTCGTTACTTTAGTTTTAATCTGTATTTGATGCACAATCAATATTATTTCTTGTCATTGCGTGACTTTTTCAACCTAATGATAGGTCTGCCTAAAAGCCGAAGCGCTGTGTGAGGTGGCCACTAGCCAATCAAATGTAAGAAGGAGGGAGTTACTATTTACAGAGCAAAGCGGTGACCAATCAAATCAAAGAAGACGGAGTAAATGTTCTCAGATCTCGAGCGTGATATTCTGCGTCATGTGGTGACTCGTGAATGGTAGGGTTTTTTAGCGCGAAAGGACCAGATTTTAAATATGTAATTTAGCTATTTAGCTATTCGCATGTTCTACAAACATATACTTCACGAAAGATGTACTGTAGCTCTGTCAGAAGTTAAAGCAGCTCGTTAAGGTAAGCGCATTATTGTTGCTGTTGTTCATTATTATGTATGAATTGCATATTTTTTGCTATCGTGTGTGCGTTAAGTTCATGAACGAGTGAAAAATACCTGCTCATTGCGTTGCTTTCGATGAACTAATTATAGTGGGCACTTTTGCACAAAAATGCGCTAATTTCCTGATTGCCATTTGAAGTGGTTTCTGGACATATCCTATTAGTCTTATTTTCTAATTTTCTTAATGCATTTGCCTTGTTTGATCTGTTTGATCTATTTTCCTGATTTTTATTATATTTTTTCATCTTGTCATGATTAAAATTATAAGGAAATAAAAAACGATCCTTATCAACGTTGATTGACATTGCAATAAAATACTATCACATTATTTTGGAAGTTAAAATTTTGGGCTGGTTTTTGTTGAAGTGAGTAGGTTTTAGTGAGCCTTTGGGCTGGAAATCATCCACCTAATCTATAGCAACACTGACATCAGTTTTAATGTTGAACGAGTGTAACGTACAATGTAAGAGGCTAAACATTTAATATTTTAAAGCGAGGCATAATTTCAAGAAATGTGTTTAACCAATCGAGAAAAACAGTAATGGTTACCAAGTAAATTGACTTGCCTAATTAATTATCTCTTTATTTCTCAGTTTTCTCTTTTTGACAAGATCTCCCAAGTGTCTACAACCTTTGTATAATGATATGTCCATGAATGGTCTGTGCTTAAAATTTAAAGGGACAGTTAATCTAAAATTGAAAGCAGTGAAATTCTGTTATAAAATGTTTTGACAATCACAGTACCAAACAGTCATTTCCTGGCTATTACGCATCGCAGACATAGGCTAGTAGTCTAAGAAGCTGCCACGGACCAAGGCGGAAGGCAACACAAAGAATAGCTAAAATTATGGTTGAGAACTTAAGACAAAGGGAATTCTGTCACAATTATTATCAATACGCTTGTCCTTTACACTCTTATCTTACATCATAATTGTATTATAAATTTGTGTTTTTTTCCACTACCTAGGTAGTGGCAAATAGATTTATTCCATCAGTTTTTTTTATGCTTGTGTTCTACATAATGGTAGTTCAGTTGTGAGGTACGAGCGTGACTCTAAAACAGGTAGTAGTATTGGCTACTTTTTACTTAAGTACATTTTAGAGCCCATACTTTATACTTTTACTTGAGTAAACAAGTTTAGTCAGTACTTCAACTTTTACTTGAGTACTTTTAAACATGAGTATCTGTACTTCTACTTAAGTAAAGGATGTGTGTACTTTTGCCATCTCTGTAGCACTTAAACATTGAAAAAGTCAGATTTTCATGAAATGTCCCCTTTAAATGTGTGCTTCTCTGTGATAACCACTGTGCTTGTGTATGTGTGTGTGCGCGTCCGCGTGTGTGTTAGCACGTGTGTATTTTGTGTGTGTGAGTCCGTGTTTTGTATATGGGTGTTGTAGTGTATTTCGGGGAAACTATGAGTTTAACCACAGTAACATACGTATAATTAATTGTGATTAACCATTAATTATTTTATACACTTTAACCTGATGCAGCAGAGCTAATAACAGCGACAAACTAAAATGTAAGGATCCTGATGCGTTCAGAGCGGGCCGTGAGTCCGTTGATTTCGTTTGAAGCAAAACTGCCTGAAGAAAGCTGTCTCTGAGGAGAGGCAGGTCTCGAGAGGTTGACAGAAAACGAGCGAGCGAACGTGCAGGAGCGCGAACGCACCCAAGCGAACGAACATACACAAAAGAGCAAGCTTTCCTGCGTGTTCAGATGTTTTAACACAGAGGGCCTCCAAGGTGGGCGATCCAATGTGATGAGATAGTTTTGGGCGCAAAAACATGTTTCTTTGTCCGGCACACTAACTCATTTGCATTCTTGGTCGCCTAGGAGTTTGGAGCAGGAATAGACTTAGAATAGAATAAAATGAGTATGGTATCAAATACATTACTGTGCTATACACCATATTCTAAGACATGAAAAGGGAAACACGTAGATATGAAACATGAAGGGGTTACAATTACATTGACCTGTAGTTTGGACAAGAATGTAAATATACACAGAATACCACTAAGCACATATGCCTTTGAGGTTATAGGTGAAGGAGAATAACATAGAGACAAGCATACAATGTGGAGATTCATGTGTATACACTTTAAATCAGTCTTTTGTGGCTAAGGAAAGAGAAAGAGACATTCTTTTGGAAGAATTTGAGGCTCTCAGTCCCTGGGGGCCACATGGCTTTTCTCACTATGGTGAACAGTCCTGTCCTCCCCCAAGAACCTCCTTTGAAGTCTAGGGGAGAGTATCCGAATCTGTCCTGGTTTAGATGAAGGTGTTGAGAATAGGACATTTGGCCAGACTTGTTGGTGCCTGGTCGTAGTCCTGCTGAGAGGTTACTGTGTTTTACGATCACAGATGGTAAAGTCTGATCTGACCATACCCTACAGTGTGTTTTCACCTTTTTTGTTTTTACTTGTGTAACTTTATATGTTTTGCTTATAGTCAATATGTTTCATGTACAGCTGCTTTGTAACAATGAAAATTGTAAAAAGTGCTATATAAATACAGTTGAGTTGAGTAAAGATATTTAAAACCCTCCATTATTTTTAAATTGCTCATTGGTTTACAGTCACAACAACTGAATCAATAAAGTTGCTAAATATCCATCGTCAAGTATTAAAATAATCATCCAATTCCTCAGTATGCTGATGTAGTTTATAAGTGCTGTCAGTGTGTAAGTTCACATTCTGCCATAAACAAATGACTTGAAATACGGCAGAAACGCATTTGTTTACATTGAACTGGAAGTTTCTCACATTTTTCGCGCAAAGCGTCATCGGGCGTAGGAAACTTGTGGATAGAAAGAATTCTGGAAGCGGGTTGATCCTCTGCTTCAACCATGGTTTTGCTTTCTCATGCCAGCTTGAAACAGATACAACGTCATCTAAAACCCAATGCTGAAATAAACAAGTAACTTCTCTCCAGCACCTCTTATGAAAAGTCAAATAATTAAATATAAAATCGATTCTACATTTTTTTTTAAAAGATTGCAGGTAGTTAGGTGAATCGATTTTTCCCCTACCCTATTTTTGACGGGCTTTCAAAAGCACAAAATGGGGTTACTTACTATGTTCCCTGTCATCAGCCAATCAATACTCTCAATGTTTTTTTAGGAAATATTAAAAATAACTGTCCAAAACTGAGTACCCATGAGCAAATAGCTTTGATAGTCTCCTTCAACAGATCTGCAAAGAGCCAATATCAAGGGACTGATTACAGAAATGTTAATACTGTAAGAATTACAAGTAATGTAATGTCACGTAAAATCAAGCGAGTCACGCCCACTGAGTAGTAGAAAACTGAATGCAGCACTGTTTACCGTTATCAGTACTCTATTTAAAGTCGGCATGAAACAGAAGTAGCTGTTTTTTCTTTCGTGTCGTGACGTATATCCAAGTGAAACAACTTCTGAAATGAGAAAAAATGTAGGGCGGGACTTAATTTTGTTCATCGAGCAATGATTGGATCTTTAAAAGTTGGGTGTTGCCAACAAAATGGAGTCAGATTTGTAATCCAGTTTGCAATCTGTCAGTCATTGCAACCTCGCACCATTCCTCGTGACCAGAAGTAAAGAGAGGTCATTTCGAGAGGGGGAGGAGGTTAACGTTTTTAATTAAAGATTACAAGTGCAAATGATTTTTTTTTAAATAATGATGTGCACGGATAAATAATTTATAATGAATACTGCAACACTGTATAAATCAATTTGAATTGACAGTTTTAATTTCATGCCGACTTTTAATCGCACAACAACTTTTTCCTGTTTCATTGTACAAACAGATCGAGCACAACCAGAGATTTATTTTAAAAGACTGCCGAAGGATAGAAGCGAATGAATCGCTGCAATTTGCTGAAACAAATGGAATACTGAAACGTGGATGTTTGATAGTCATTTCATATCAGACTCAGGTAAGTTGTTTTTGTAACTTGAACCATATAATACTGTTACCTATCTACTTTCTACACCTGTATATGTTGGTGAATGGATGGCTTACTCTTTGTGTTTGCTGTCAGAGCACAAGAAATACAAGACTTTGACAGCTCCAACCGCCTGGCATGGCTGACTCGCTTCAGGATGAACGTCATCTGCGACGAAGCTTACCACTGCATCAGGAAATGAGGCGACCAGAGTGTCCGTGTTCAGAAGCCACACCTGATAACAGAAAGACAACAGCTTTGTTATTCTCTAGATCATACTTCTTCACAATATGTGTAAAGGTACAGACAGGAAATATTCTATATGCTGCCAGTAATTGCATAAAGATAATATATACAACTTTTATTGCCTTACCAAAATCATGGCTTTTCCATCTGGATTTTGAATGGAAAACCGAAATATACTTTGTGCAGATGAAAGTTCGACCAGCCTGGAGGCTAAAGTTTGCTCCAAGAATCGCTGTCTGTATGAGACATGATAAACAAATGCTCTTAATACAATCTTTCTGGTTAAGATACAATTATTAATAAATGTTTATTATTGCATTGAGTATGAATAAAATCAAATGAACAGAAACATTGGGACACTCAGGGGTTAAACTGAGATTTGTTGAGTGCCGGGGAGCTGTGGGTGATTTTGAGGGGTGCGTATACAAAGTTTATAAACGTATATTAATTGACAAACTGTAAAATATAAATTGAGAGAGCCCTATGCTATGAACAATAAAATGCTGATCAAACTCATTCTAGATTACAAAACTGCATGTGATAAGAATAAAATATTTCTGTTGGCCTGTGCCCTTTCCTTGTGTCAATATCAAATATCTACATTTATTAATGTCCACAGAATTATATGTATGACCTGTGTATTTCCACTACGTTTCTGTCAAAACTTTATACAACATTCACAATGATAGAGATGACCCATTAACTTGTGCATCGTTGCTGCCGCACACACATTTATTTACATTTACATTTATGAATTTGGCAGATTTATCCAAAGCGACTTACATTGCATTATACTACACATTTGTTTCTAAGTATGTGCAATCTCTGGGATCATGACCGTGACCTTGGCGTTGTTAACGCCATGCTCTAACCATTGAGCTACAGGACACACCATGAACAACCGCTTTAAATGCTTGAATTTGATTAAAATGACATCATTTGGAAGTCGAGCCTCTTGAAACTTAAAACGATAAAACAACCGTGCGCCATGTCTAAAACTTGCAAATAGGCAAGTACACAGCTGGGCTCTGCAGAAAGGAAACACACACACATGCTGCGTTCCAAACTGAATATATCCCTTCGAAGGGCTCTTTAGGAAGGGGACACTCATACAAAAAGGTCACTCCAAATAAAGAAAAAACAACATTGTTTTCATTGCTCCTTTTGCCAAGTGAATTTTAAACGGACAATTGCGTTTTTCCCTTCAGAGCTTACACATCAAGAGCTTTACTCTTACAAGTGAGTAGGGCATAGGGATGATCACTTTGGAATGGAACGCAGGAAATTATTTCTGTGTGCACGCGGTTAATGTACGGTAGCACATAGATCTGTTTTTCCACGATTATCAATGTAAGTGTATACACTGACGAAAAAAGTAAATTGTTACTTAAACTTGAAATTTATACTGTGGCATGACGAGTGCCGCTCCATAACACTAAGAGCCGCACACACACGGGGGTGGGGGGGATGGGGTTGGTGGTTGAGAGCGAGACAGTCAACCTATGTGCCTGGGATTCCGCCCCGGACATCCCGGCCCAATTCAACTCCTGGGGACATTCCCTTTTTAATGAACAGTTTGACTACTTTTGTCATTTCTGTGAGCTAATTTCTGTGAGCTCAAATCTTAATTCTACAGGGCAGGGTCCTTCTCCATTCCAACATGACAATGCCCCTGTGCACAAAGCAAGGTTCAAAAATGATTGATTCAGTCTAGTGCATAAAGCCCAGACCTGAACCTAGCTGAACACTTTGGTATGACTTGGAGGCTTCGATCCAAACACACATCACCTAAACCCATCAATGATACACAGGGGTACAGTCATTTCAGAACAGAAGAAGGCTATTCCAAAACTGTTGCGACAAAGATGGAAACAACATTCTTTAATATGGTATTGTATGGTACAGCATTAATATTTGTTTTGATTGGAATTTCTGGAATAGATAAACAGCAGGGGACAAAATAGATGCAAAATAAATCACAAAGTATTCCATTAGGAAGTTTACAAACTTTTGGTTCTTAAAATTGTGTTGTCCCCTAAAGCAACAAATCAAGTGTGACGCGATGGGACACAAGGTTTGAGGGGGTTCATATATTCTCAAATTTTTCAACATATAAATTGGTTAAAAATTGGAATAAAACAATACAGTCACATTTTGTAGAATAACTCTTTCAAAGAAAAAACATTTAGGAAGCAACAGCTTCAGTTGTTGTTGAGACGCCATTTTTTGCATCATTCATCACCTCTACTTGCAGTGGCACTTGCTCTTGACTGATTTGCCTCATAGCTTGCTGACTTGGCCTTTCTGAGCAGAACATCACTAAAAATTCATCTGAAATAAACACTGGTAATAATATAACCAAAACTAGGACAATACCAGTGTTTCGCACAGGATATTGCGAGATTATGGCGCTGAATGACATCACATGCTAATTAACATTATGCGCAATGTCATCGCATTGCATTTTGCATTCAGACTTTTGTCGGCACTTCAGATCTGTTAACTGTCACTGTAATACAACTAAATGTCCAATAAAATACATATTTTTCTGTTTAATAATAATAATAATACATTTATTTTGTATAGCACAATTAAAAGTTGCTTTCTCAAAGCGCTTCACAGTAAACATCACATCAGGTAAAACAACACAATTTGTAAAAAAACTTTGTAAAACAACACAACAACAACGAAAACAAATAATATAATCAAGTAAAAGCAATCCTAAAATAAAATGTTTTAAGAAGAGATTTAAAAATCGCAAGAGAATTTGCCTCCCGGATGTCTGCCGGTAGAGAGTTCCAGAGCTTAGGAGCGTATGAGGAGAATGCTCTATCACCCGTGTCTTAGGAACCACTAAAAGACCACACTGAGAAAATTTCGACATAGTGTGTACGGCAGTAACAGGTCAGACAGGTACCTCGGAGCCAGGTCATGCAAAGCCTTAAATGATAACATAAGGATTTTAAAATCAATACGGTATCTTACAGGGAGCCAGTGTAGAGACTCCAACACAGGAGAAATATGATCACAAAACCTGGCCCCAGAAAGAATTCTAGCAGCTGAGTTTTGCACATATTGTAATTTGTTAATGGAGGTTTTTGATACTCCAGCAAGAAGACCATTACAATAGTCAATACGCGAAAAAACAAAGGAATTTATCAACCTCTCAGCTATATTTCTCAGATGGAAAAAGGATGTCTTAACCGTATTCTGAATAAAAGGCCCAAATGACAGCGAAGCATCAAAAATGACTCCAAGATTTTTTAGTTTGCTTTGAAACTCCAAGAAGACTGTCGATAGAAAGAGTTATAGAGCCTGCATTTCGCAACTGATGGGGAGAGCCAATGAGCATAACTTTGGTTTTGGAGCCATTTAGAGACTAGAAAATTATCAGACATCCAGTTCTTGATCACATCGACACTGTTAGATAAATGCACAACGTCTACATGTTGACCTGGTCTTGAATGAATATAAATCTGTTTATGTTGTCAGGACATCTAAAAAGTATAACATAACTAGGGCTAAAATGATTCCTCGAGTAACTCGAGTAATTCAAATACAAAAAATCATCGAGGCAAATTTTGTTGCCTCGAAGCTTCGTTTAATCCATTTAACTACAGTACACACGGAGCACTGAGTTTCCCCACGGACCATTATTACTAACGCACAGCCCGCTAAACTCTATTCATGTTACAGGGCTCTCAAGTCTCACGCATTCACCACGAGCCACATGCATTTTAGTCTGTTCACACGTATTTCTCATGCTGATAAGTAAATGATAGCTTATTGAAATGGTGAACTGCTATTTTACTTTTTTTTACTAGTTTTAGTCTATTTTGCGAGTGAAACTTGTTTTCCGGCTACATTGAGTCCATCAAACTAGATGCGGACTAACGTTAGTGGATGCCGAATCATGTTATTTACACATGCCATCTGTCTGTTCTGCGTGTCTGAGTGAATGAACTGCACAGTTTAATGTGCTACACGCGTGATGCTCATGAATTTGTCTGCGTCTGCGCTTTATGAGGACATGAACACATGAACTTCATCTCCAGAGCTGCTATGAGAGTTTATTTCATAACACTTTACTGAGTGAAGCTAACACACTAAAAAATAAGCGTCTTCCGACGACCTGCCAAAATAAAAGTCTGGTTAACTCGGTATTTTTATGTGGACAAATATATTACTATTTAATAGTAAAAAAATAAACAAACTAATTTAGATAAACTAAATGCATCTGTTACGCCCCGTCTAGGGGTAAGGGTGCAACATGAAAGAGTCGGAGAAATGAATGAATTACAATAATGAAAATTTATTGTTTTAACTTGGGACCTAAGGATTCAAGAGTTAAAACAATAAATTTTCATTATTGTAATTCATTCATTTCTCCGACTCTTTCATGTTGCACCCTTACCCCTAGACGGGGCGTAACATGAAATTGGGGGCTCGTTCGCAGAGAGGTAACAAAATAGTTTATTCGGCAGTTGTTTTCCTGGGGTTTTCATTTTGTGTAGGAGAAAGTGTAGTATGGAAAAGTTTGAATTGGAAAAATTTACGGTTGAACCCACACAAGAAAGGTTTGATAAATGTCGTAAAGATGATTTATTATTGATCGCCGATTTCTTTGACATTTCTGAACCTCGCCATGCAAATAAGGGGAAAATTAAGCTGGTGTTGTATTCGGAGCTGGTAAAACGCAAAGTATTGCCAGGCGAAGAGGTGGTACCGGGTGTTGCCTCTGATATGGAGTTTTCTGAAATTTTAGAGTCTGCGGAAGCAGAATTTAAATTCGGAGACGCCGTTTGCATAGATCCCGTGTGCCCGACCTCACCGAAAGAGCAAATATTGGAAATCCGCTTAAAAGAATTAGAAATAGAGCTTGCCCGACAGCAGCATGAGAGTCAGTTGTTGCAAATTCGAGCACTGGAGCTCGAAACGCACCGTGACATTCATCTGAAGGAGCTGGAGCTCCAATTCAAGGCCACACAGACTCTGAGTACTGCAAGAACACCAGGAAACGCTGTCTCTGTGTCAGAACAGACAGCTGCTTCATCTCCTTCCCCTACATCGCAAGGTTTGTTGGTAAATTCTTTAGAATTTGATATTAGTAAACAAATTTCGTTAGTTCCGTCATTTAGAGAGAGTGAGGTTGACACGTACTTCACTGTCTTTGAACGCATCACAGCCACTTTAAAGTGGCTAGAAATATTTGGCCTTTGCTTCTACAGTGCAAATTAGTGGGAAAAGCACAAGAAGTATGCTCTACGCTAACATTAGAGCAAAGTCTAGAGTATGATTCGGTTAAAGCCGCTGTGTTACGTGCGTACGAGTTAGTTCCGGAGGCTTATCGTCAAAACTTTCGAAAGCATGTGAAAAACCCCAGTCAAACATTTGTTGAGTTTGCTCGCGAAAAGACTGTGTTGTTTGAGAAGTGGTGTACAGCAAGTAAAATCACCACGATTAAGGAGTTAAAAGAGTTAATTTTGCTAGAAGAGTTTAAAGACTGTCTCCCTGATAAGGTGGTAGTTTATCTGAAAAAACAGAAAGTTATATCTCTCCCCAATGCTGCTGTTTTTGCAGATGAATTTGTACTTACTCACAAATTTTTCTCATCACCCCGTTCTCCAAGGCACACTTCAGCAGGACATAATAATAATTCTAAACATGCAGTCCTTAGCCACAAAAATGGCTCAGGAACAGATATCTCTTTGACATCACGAGAATGTTTCTACTGTCATGAGAGGGGTCATTTAATTGCTGCTTGTCCAGCGCTGTGTCGTAAGCAGGGCCGGACTTAGGAGGATGGGGGCCCCTGGGCTTGAGTTGTTTTCGGGGCCCCCGTACTATTTAAAATCATATGTTTGTTAGCATTAGTACATGTTTTTTTCTCCAATGACCAACAATGACACTTGTTCATTGGTTTACACATTTATAATGCTTGTTTTGACAGTGGGGGCCACAAGTGGTGCATTTATAGCGTGTAGGAAGTTTCAAACATACTTAAATGTAAAATCCAATCAACATTAATAATCAACATTACAATATCAAGGGGACTACAGTTTTTGACATAATCATACAGCCCTACCATTATGTATATTAAAATTAAATTTATTGATTCATAATAAGAAAACTACTAAAAAGGAACATGTGTGTGTTTTGCCTGTATTTCTGGAGGATCTTGAGATCCCTGCATTAACATGAAACCAACAATGAACAATACAGTCAGCATTTATTAATCTTGTTTATTGTTAGTTAATGCCAAATACAACTGTTCATGTTAGTTCATGGTGCATGTTCAATGTTTGTAAAAATATTAGTAAATACCGAAAATAAAGATTAACAAATGCAGACATGTAATCTAATGCTTAACTAATGTAACATTCTAAAGTGTTAAAAATATATAGTATTCTATTGCAATTCCATCAGTAAAGCATATGACAGATGTATGAGTTTGAAATATACATTAAAATTGTATTCATATAATGAGATGAAACGTCTTATTATGGCTTAAATAGTTTCATAATAATGAGATGGTCCATAGTTTTGTAAAGTCTAGTTAACTGAGGTTGTGCAGGGCAAATATGGCACCCCTCTGTTATAAATCGTTTTAATTACTTTATGACTAACATAACATCATTTTCATGTCAAATTCTTAAATGTAAATCTAAGAGACTGTTTAATGCAGCTCACAGGCCATGAATCCATGAATGGTATATCTGCAAGGTATCATCTTAATTTAGCATTTACATTTTGCCAGATATCTCAACGTCAGAAATGAAATGACTATCTAAACGTAGTTTGAAAAAGCACGAGCAGTTTGTCCCTTCACGCGTCCCGTAGTTCGGTTGTTTTAACTTTGTTTATTAGTTGGCAGAATGTTTTCATTTTTTATTTACATGGATGGATTTAACAGTGTTTGCATATTATTTACAAGAACCGCTTATGGTCACAGAACGGGAAATATTAGAAATAAACTCTATATTACCAGTTTTTATTCAGAGATGTCTGCAGAACACTTTTCATAACACGTTTTTTGTAAAAGCAAAGAAAGTGTAACAACAGCTAGTAGACTCTACTGCATCTACCTGTCGATGAACCGATCTGTCGTGTTCAGTGAGCGGACACAGACTGTGAGGAGCGAGCGTCAAATGGATAACGCGGAGTGGAATCATATAGCGGTGTATTCAGAGAAAGTTTTTCGCGGGGATGTGAATCCTCTCTACTCTACTTCGTCTACCAAAGGGCGCCAGCCTGTGAGGGCAAATGGGCAGCGGCTCAAGCCACAGAGCCACCCAGTGAACGCGTTCCGGTGTTGTGCCGAAAACACACTCCCCGCCAGATTATGCACCCCCTTCAATAACACGCTGTCCGATTGGCTAATTCTAACCCCTCCCCACACCCAATCCTAATCCTAACCCCTCCCCTAACACCAAATCCTCACCCTAACCATTGTGGGGAGGGGGATGCATAATCTGGCAAGGAGTGTGTTTTCGGCACGACGCCGGCTCCCGTCGGTCCGCGAGTTTCAAAGAAGAAATAAAACCGGAGGGTGGCGGCCTGGCGGGAGATGGTGACAGGTATGCTCTGGATTCTCTGCCTAAAGATCAAGGTGTGGTGCCATGGGTATAAAGAATCATTATTTTCTAAATGCTGTTCTTTCGCGTTTTTGTCTCTCGGTTTTTGGTTTTCATTAAGCGCCGCACTGCGATTGCTCTTGTCAGCCATTAGAACAAGCGTCTTAACGAGCAGACAGGTTTCAACTGAGGTAAACATGATGGATAGAATCCACAAATAACCAACCAGGAAACGCCAACGTGACTGACGGAACGTTTAGCCAATTAAACGACATCATTCCTTACATAAGGCAGTGCTATTGAACCTTGGTAGGCCAATGCACAAAGTTTAAATGAAAAATAAAATGACTGGCATATAACTAAACAAATCAAATGAACGAGGGTAGGCGGGCCCCCTGAAGGGCGGGGCCCCTGGGCTGGTGCCCAGTCAAGGCCAATGGTAAGTCCGGCCTTGGTCGTAAGAATCAGCGGAAAGCTCAGAACACTTCTAAAAGTGTAGCTTTTGTTCGTACCCATTTCCCTAAGCCATTAGTTTCTGTTGATCCGACGTTTCAACCATTTGTGTTTAATGGTACAGTTGCTTTTTCAGAATTTGACACCGAGTTTAAGCCTGTGCATATCTTGAGAGACACCGGTGCTGCGCAATCTTTTATTTTGGCAAATGTACTTCCATTTTCCTCACAATCTAGTTGTGGTACAGATGTATTGGTCCAGGGTATTGAATTGGGTGTACTGAGAGTTCCTTTACACACCATTTATTTACAATCTGATATTGTGACTGGTGTGGTTAAAGTGGCTGTGCAACCTCAGTTGCCATTGAATGGGATTTCACTTATTCTTGGCAATGATTTAGCAGGGAGTAGAGTTAATTGTCTACCCGAAGTTATGGATGTACCTGATGAGTCAGAGAAAGATGTGCTGTTGCAAGAATTTCCTAGTGTATTTCAGTCGTGTGTCGTCACTCGTGCCCAAGCTCGTAAATTTGAAAATGAAGTTGATCTTGCAGACTCATTTATGTGTGCTGATGTGAAACCTGATGTTGAGAAAGAATGTTCCCAGAATGTAGTCGTTGGGTCTTGTTTTGATTTTCCTTTTGATAGGAAGCGTTTAATTGATGCGCAAAATGCTGATGAAACCCTAAAGTCATGTATTTCCTCTGTGGTGAATAAGTCTGACTTACCTAATCATATAGTTGCTTACTTTGTAGATGATGGAATTGGAAAATCTAAGTTTGTTACTAAGTTAGATCTACTTAAAGGATATTGGCAGGTACCCCTTACTCCCCGTGCTACTGAAATTTCTGCGTTTGCTACACCAGATACTTTCTTACAGTATAAAGTCTTACCCTTTGGTCTTAACAATGCACCAGCAACGTTCCAGCGTTTGATGAACAAAGTACTAGCTAATGTAGCCAACTGCTTACCTGGATGATGTCGTGTGTTATTCTGAGAACTGGGAAGAACACATGAAAACTTTAGAGGAAGTATTTTCTAGATTTTGAAATGCTAATTTAACTCTTAACCTAGCCAAGTGTGAGTTTTGTCATGCGACTGTTAAATATTTGGGAAAAGAAGTTGGTAAGGGTACAGTTCGTCCTTTGCAAGACAAAGTAGATGCCATTATTGATTTTCAGGTGCCCAAGACAAAAAGAGATCTCCAAAGATTTCTAGGTATGGCCGGATATTACAGAAGTTTCTGCAAAAACTTCTCGGATGTAGTTAAACCCCTTACTGATAATCTTCGGAAAGATATTAAGTTTGAATGGTCTCCTCAATGCCACAATGCCTTTAATTCTTTAAAGAATTTGTTATGTAGTGCTCCTGTCCTATCTGCTCCTGATTTTGCAAAGCCGTTTAAGCTTGAGGTTGATGCCAGTGGCACTGGCGCGGGAGGTGTCTTGCTACAAGAAGATGACCGTGGATTTGATCACCCGGTATGTTTCTACTCAAAAAAAAAATTCAACCGTTATCAGAGTAATTATAGTACCATAAAGAAAGAGGCACTAGCCCTCTTACTTGCTTTGCAATATTTTGAAGTATATGTAGGTTCAAGTTCCCAACCCATTGAAGTGTTTACAGATCATAACCCCCTTGTATTTTTACAGAAAATGTGTAACCGAAACCAAAGACTCATGCGTTGGTCTTTAATTTGTCAAGACTTTAATTTGAATATTAAATACAAGAAAGGAATACACAATGTTGTAGCTGATGCATTGTCTAGATCTTGTTTGTAAACTTGTTACCATGTTTACTCTTATGTGGGGGGGTGTTAAGACCTTCTATGTTTATTTGCCTGTGGGAGAAGTTTGTTTGTGTCTCTGTCCAGGAAGAAACCTGATTGGCTCCTGACGATTGATCATTCCTTTGCCCTGATTGGTTCATGACGACACCTGTTGCCTATAAGAATCCAGTCTTCACTTCTCTAAACAGTGCATTTTGTGCTCACTCGCTGTGTGTGTTGTTCTGGCTTATTGAACGTATACTGTGATACTAGACCTTTTTGCCTGTTAATGACGTTGAGCTTGGTTTTCGTTTATGATCTGTGGATTATTCCTTCTAAATATTCTAACTTGTATATATTTATAAATACCGCTTAACTTGGGAAAGTAGGGAGTCTGACGCCACTCTTTTGTTTTATTAAAGTTTGATCTTTGTTTCTGTTAAGGGAGTTAGGTTATGCATTGTATTTTTGGTCGTAACAGCATCATGCATACGCTGAAGTTAGTTGTTTACCTTTGAAATTATTCTTTCTATTTTTATTAATGTTTCTTATTTATACATCTGTATTAGGCCTATATTGCATTTTGTATGTAATATGGCAATGGAATGTACTAAATGGGTTTTCACAGATATTAATGTATGCAATTTCAGCAATAAATGTTAATTTTTCTAAAAAGGAAAGAAATTAGTCGTTTTACTCATTTTAAGAGACCTGTCTTATTTTCTCTTGTATATTTAGAGTTGCTCTTTAATAAAGAAAAAGCCCTTATTATCCGAATACCCAATTAATTGATAGAAAATTCAGTAGAATACTCGATTACTAAAATAATAGATAGCTGCAGCGCTAAACATAACTAAACATGACCCATTAATAGTACATCCTGGTTTATAACAATGACATCGTCTGATAAAATTACATAAATAGTGGCTTTATGCACTGATTTTGGCTACAGTATATTGCTTAATTACACGGCTCATTTGAATGCTTGATTCTGATTTGCCAGTCGCGACATTCCAAGGGTTGTTTTTTCAAATAACAACCTCTCAAAACTAATAACACCCTGTAACCCGGATGCTGCAAATCATTTTGAGAGGGGCAGTTTAATATTACACAAAAATTTATTATAAATATGTCTTTTAATAACATATATGACATTATATTTACAAATGATTACACCAATTTGCCTGTTCGTGACGTCTGAACGTCGTTTCTTACTTTAAAACCGAAACTAAACGGCTTTTCCTCGTGGAAGATCTGCATTCGGTAAAAATGAGCTAATAAAATATTTCAAATTCACATTTTATGTTATGTTTTATGTTCATCTTATTTCTGAGAAAACAACCGGCTGCCTGTACATTATCCCTTACTTATTTGTATCATGCAGCACAAAGCCTCTGTCTGAGTAACAAACTATGTGCATATTTACAGATGAACTATGTTCATTCATGTTCAAATGTCCAAACAGTCAGTAATAGTGTCAGATGCTTGGAAACGCTGTTTTGTACCCATTCAATTGCTTATATATATATATATATANTATATATATATATATATATATATATATATATATATATATATATATATATATATATATATATATATATATATATATATATATATATATATATATATATATATATATATATATGTTTATCAAAAAAGTTGCTAGATTTGGCGCTATGTAATTTTTATGTTTCGAAGTCGCAAAAGGGGTCTGAAAGTTGCTAAAGGATAAAGTTGGCAACGTTGGATTAAGTTAACTCAATTCATTACTTTAACTTTCCACAACCACCCCAACCCGTTTACCTTAAGTTAGAAGTACTGTGACAACTGTACTTTACTCGCTTAAGAAATCAGTCAGACGGCAG
Source organism: Triplophysa rosa (assembly GCF_024868665.1). Taxonomy (NCBI): domain Eukaryota; kingdom Metazoa; phylum Chordata; class Actinopteri; order Cypriniformes; family Nemacheilidae; genus Triplophysa; species Triplophysa rosa. The sequence goes on from NW_026634625.1 coordinate 185,146, forward strand.
GAGTGGAAGAGGGATCGAGTTCCCCTCTCGGATTTTTTTTGCTGTCAATTTGCAGTCTCTTTTTAGTGATAGGCCTTACCCGTTAGTCAATCATTCCCACTTACTATTTAGGATGAATCCAGCACTATTGATTTGACTACTGTGCGTGTACAGGAGCGTCACAAGGTTTTTGCGTAGTGTAGAGTGACAAATCATACAAACGTACTTTAAAGCAACACTTTGTAGTTTTTGGACCTTAAAATAATGTCTAAAAAAATATTTCATTGGTAGAACAACTCTTAACCGGACAAATTCTACTGCCACTGCTACTTGAGCAGCCTCCTAGAGGCTACAAGCACACTCAGTAAGTTCTGTGTTCGGGTCGGTATACACAGCCCCGCCCATCCCCTGTCTGTGGAAGAATGCGATATGGTTTCCAAACTACGTTTCTGCATTTGCCAGCTCCATCAGCTTAGTAAACAAATTCACGTGTATTGCGCTGTCCATGGGGAAGCTTATGTAGCTACATTATTTACGACACTGGTTACAGACAATTGCGCTTATTAACCACATGGGGGAACCTGTGAGCAAAAGTTCTATACTGCTGCTTTAAAGGCACCATATGTAAATTTGGACCGCTAGATGGTGCACTTTCAAAACATCAACAACAAAGGCGAAGCTTAATGATGTTATGCAGGAGAGTGTGATGATGGGGGATGTCGTTTTCACCACCCAGACGTGTATGGAGATTGCCCATCATGTTCACGGACAAGGTAATGAATGAATGTATTACGTTTGATTACATTATTTTATGTCATTATTTTATGTCATCGTAATGAACTAGCTGCAAGAAACGTGGAACGTAATGCTACGTTAGCCAGTCACTGATATTTGACTTTGTCAAATGATTTGGTAGCGTAATGCTGCACAGTTTTAAACAGTCATACAGTCGTCGTTTAAAAAATACATTTGAACAAACCCACAGTATTTACAACTACATATTTTTGTGCAATACATACTGTATTTAATTACATTGCCATAGACTTGTTCACCAGACTTGATAAAAAGCGTTACTGAAGTACAAACCCGATTCCAAAAAAGTTGGGACACTGTACAAATTGTGAATAAAAACAGAATGTAATGATGTGGAAGTTTCAAATTTCAATATTTTATTCAGAATACAACATAGATGACATATCAAATGTTTAAACTGAGAGAATGTATCATTTTAAGGGAAAAATAAGTTGATTTTAAATTTCATGGCATCAACACATCTCAAAAAAGTTGGGACAAGGCCATGTTTACCACTGTGTGGCATCCCCTCTTCTTTTTATAACAGTCTGCAAACGTCTGGGGACTGAGGAGACAAGTTGCTCAAGTTTAGGAATAGGAATGTTGTCCCATTCTTGTCTAATACAGGCTTCTAGTTGCTCAACTGTCTTAGGTCTTCTTTGTCGCATCTTCCTCTTTATGATGCGCCAAATGTTTTCTATGGGTGAAAGATCTGGACTGCAGGCTGGCCATTTCAGTACCCGGATCCTTCTTCTACGCAGCCATGATGTTGTAATTGATGCAGTATGTGGTCTGGCATTGTCATGTTGGAAAATGCAAGGTCTTCCCTGAAAGAGACGACGTCTGGATGGGAGCATATGTTGTTCTAGAACTTGGATATACCTTTCAGCATTGATGGTGCCTTTCCAGATGTGTAAGCTGCCCATGCCACACGCACTCATGCAACCCCATACCATCAGAGATGCAGGCTTCTGAACTGAGCGCTGATAACAACTTGGGTTGTCCTTGTCCTCTTTAGTCCGGATGACATGGCGTCCCAGTTTTCCAAAAAGAAATTCAAATTTTGATTCGTCTGACCACAGAACAGTTTTCCACTTTGCCACAGTCCATTTTAAATGAGCCTTGGCCCAGAGAAAACGCCTGCGCTTCTGGATCATGTTTAGATATGGCTTCTTTTTTGACCTATAGAGTTTTAGCCGGCAACGGCGAATGGCACGGTGGATTGTGTTCACCGACAATGTTTTCTGGAAGTATTCCTGAGCCCATGTTGTGATTTCCATTACAGTAGCATTCCTGTATGTGATGCAGTGCCGTCTAAGGGCCCGAAGATCACGGGCATCCAGTATGGTTTTCCGGCCTTGACCCTTACGCACAGAGATTGTTCCAGATTCTCTGAATCTTTGGATGATATTATGCACTGTAGATGATGATAACTTCAAACTCTTTGCAATTTTTCTCTGAGAAACTCCTTTCTGATATTGCTCCACTATTTTTCGCCGGGGATTGGGGGAATTGGTGATCCTCTGCCCATCTTGACTTCTGAGAGACTCTGCCACTCTGAGAGGCTCTTTTTATACCCAATCATGTTGCCAATTGACCTAATAAGTTGCAAATTGGTCCTCCAGCTGTTCCTTATATGTACATTTAACTTTCCGGCCTCTTATTGCTACCTGTCCCAACTTTTTTGGAATGTGTAGCTCTCATGAAATCCAAAATGAGCCAATATTTGGCATGACATTTCAAAATGTCTCACTTTCAACATTTGATATGTTATCTATATTCTATTGTGAATAAAATATAAGTTTATGAGATTCGTAAATTATTGCATTCCTTTTTTATTCACAATTTGTACAGTGTCCCAACTTTTTGGAATCGGGTTTGTACAAATAAAGTGCAATATACCTGCATGTGTAGAACATTTTAACATTACACGACTGCATACTGCGTCACTGAACAACACCTTTGACAACAGTAATAACTAAAGTACGGACATACAGTCCTGCTCACCATTATTGGCACCCTTGGTAAATATGAGCAAAGAAGGCTGTAAAAATAAATCTACATTTTTTCTCCTTTTGATCTTTTATTTTAAAAATATACAATATTCCAACATTTCATTAAAGTAAAACAATTTGAAGTAGGGGGAATATCACATTGAGAATTTTTTTTTTCTCTAATACACCCTGGCCACAATTATTGGTACCCCTAGAAATTCTTATGAGTAAAATACCTCCCAAGTATATTCCCATTGATATTTACATTTTCTTAGCACACCAAGGTGACTAGAAACATGACGTTGTCCAGTTATGACTTCTTGTTGCACAGGAGAATAAATATTAGTAACACAAAGCCCAACCCCCCTTAATCATTTATCACAATGGATAAAACCAAAGAATATAGTTCTGATGTGCAATATAGTTCTGTTGAGCTACACAAAATACAAAATGGCTTTAACGAAATAGTTAAAACAATAAACAATGTCATTTCCAACATCAGGGCAATGATGTTAAAAATCAGCTTGAAACAGGATGTGTGTCTATATTGTCTCAATGCACAACTAGGAGAAGAATTTGAGTGGCCAAAGACTCTTCAAAGAGCACAGATAGAAAATTGCAGTAATCAGTTGAATTTTGGGGTCAGAAAGCATTTAATAAAAATAAAGGAAAACTGCACCTCCATCGCCACAAGTTGTTTGGGACACTGTTCGAGAAACAAATCTTCTGCTCTTATGCAAAAATAAACTGCACCATATTAATCTGCCATACTGGAACTTCAACCAGGACTGGGGTCTATGGCCATATGGAATGAAAAATAGTTTTTTTGGCAGCAATAACACAAGATAGGTTTGGTGCACACAGGGATAAAAGAATGCCCCATGTCCACAGTTAAATATGTCACCAGATCTTCATTGTGGTGAACCTATTTTTATACCAGAGGTTCTGGACATTTTGTTCAGATACATGTCATCATGTTTTATATCGAATACCAACAAGTAAAAGAATCAAAACCTTACTTTCTCTGCTAGAAATATTATAATGGGTCGTGGTTAGATCGTCCATCAGCACATTGGTTCAAAATAAACATCAACATCAATAAAAAATGGGTCACTGAACGCAAAATCAAGATCCTGCCATAGCCATCCCAGTTCCCTGACCCGAACCCTATAGAAAATGAGTGATATGAACTGAAGAAGAGGGAGGACCAACATTTGAAGGATCTGGAGAAATTCTTTATGGAGGAATGGACTCAGATGACTTTCAATGTAATCTCAAACCTCATCAGACTGAAAAGAAAACACTCAGAGCTAATTTTCTTATAAATTAAGGTTGCGGGGTGAATTAAATACAAGGGTGCCAATAATTGTGGCCAACGTATATGGAAGAATTTTTTTTTTTCTCAATGTGATATTCCCCCCACTTCAAATTGTTTTCCTTCAATGAAATGTTGGAATTTTGTAGATTTTTTAAAGGCGCAGTTCTTAATTAACAGCGGCCACTAGCATTGTATTTGCCACGAAACGCTCAGTCCAAACACAACGGTGGCAAAAATATGTCGTTCTCATGTTGACGCAGGGAAGAGATTTTGAGGGCATTAGAAAGACTGTAGAAAGAGCGATGTCTTATGTATTACATAAAATAAAAGGTTTGTGGATTTTAAGTTGAAAAAGAAGGATAAAAGTCAGGCAGGAGCAAGGACCTGTGTTAATATTATAAAGACTTTCCAGCAGAGACACGTTAAGACCCGTTGAGACCTCATTGTTTTGTCTTGTTACCTGTTTGTAACTTATAGGTTTCCCACCCTAAACTGGTATGTTCCAAATCAGGGTTTCTGCAGTTATCACCAAACTTAATTTAATGCTTTTTAATGCCTTTTTAATGCCATTTTTAAAATGGTTAATGCCGTAACGGGCCCACGACTAACCTGAATTAGAAATGACTCCGATGACAGCTTAAACATTTATTTGCAGTAACATTTACACTTTCAATACTGATTCATCAAAGTACCAATCACTTACATGTTGGATGCTAGACAGAGTGAAAAATCAGGCCATAACTAACTTTCTGTAAATTGTACTGCCACAGTACAAACATTAGCTTCATCAGCTAACAAATTCCATCGTCTGAACAGTAAAGCAAAAACTCTGAACCTCTTGAAGCAGCGAGAGATGAACTACAGTCTGTACAGTACATGATGCGTCTGCACGCGCGTCAGTCAGCACAGACTCGCGGAACGGTGGACACACATGCGAGTATAAACGAGTCGTGAAAGACAGGCTGTGTGCGCGCATGTTTACATGTTTACTTGCGGCTTTGAGTGTACTGACGGCTGTGACATTCTTGCCCGCATCATGGGCAACAGAAGATCGGCTTGGAATCGGCGAGACGTGAGACTGACCGGCCGGTCACCGGTCCGGCCGATCATACGAAAAACCGGCCGATCTCTGTCCGGTCAATCGGTGCACCTCTAATATTAATATTATATACTATATATATACTAAAATATTATATATAATATTATATTTGTAGTGGTGGTGGCAGTACTAGTAGCAGCAGAGGGTACTTTGTCGGTCGCATTAAAGTAACTAGACATAGTAAATTGCTGCGACTGTGTGACCCTAATAGCCGATTTGTGTCTATCAGACTGCATATGTGATTTAACGTCGTTTACACCCATCGTAGCTAGCTTAAATTTCTTTTTGCAAACACTGCAAAATCCGTTTTTAGCGCATAAATGTACAATTTTGCGACAGCAAATCACTTGTAAAGTTCATTCAAAATAAATTGTTAATATTATTTTTTCTTCAAAACTTCCTATAATTTAAATGCCTTCAGAATTTAAATTTAATGCTTTTTAATGCCATTTAAGGCCTTAATGTGATCAAAATCCATTTAATGACTATTAATGCTTTTCAATACCCCTCGGAAACCCTGCAAATATAGGAGGAGGCAAAGCTTTAAAAGGCAGCCATTTTTAGGGGAGTGAAAAAGGGAGTGTGGAGAGGTTGAATGGTGCTTGTATTTTTGGGCCAGTACATTGGCATAGCCAAACTTACATTTGTTTGTATATTGTAAAATCATTTTGATTTATTTCCTTTTTGGGTGCTACTGTGCACACCTTGGAGAACTACATTTCTGGCATCTTTGGGATTAAAACCACTCTGAACTGTGCATTTTTGTCCCCTGCTATCTTATTTATACCTTTGGCCGCTGGTACATTCTAACAGATGTCTTGATCGAAAAACTTGTACTGACATATCTTAAAATATATCAGTGCGATTGTTTTGTCTCAAGATGCACACCAGTAATGTTTTTTTGTAAAGTATGTTTTTAAAATGACTTGAATATCCTAATGTAACAAAGGTCTAGTCCTGCCTTAAACTAACCCCTGTCCAGGAAACCGCCCCCATGACTCGGCAAGTCTTTATATATTTTAAAACCAAACATCGAAATTGTGATCACTATCAAAACTGTTCAGTGTTTTAAACCAGATAATGTTTATTTCATATTTCGGACAATAAGTCTATAAATTAGACGCAAGTGCTAGTAAACTGTTAATAATGTATTTAAAATACTTTAACTTCTTTGTAGGCAGCAATTATAAACCTTTCAACCTTAAATTTAAGACGTTTTATTCATCTCAAACGCATCCAATTGTGTAGGAAATAATACAGCTCACTATTCTCCCTGGTCTCCCTCACGCTCCTGTCCCATTTCATGTTGGGAGAAATGGGTGAGCTTGCATGTTGTAAATCTGCCCGACTTGAACTGCATTGCAGCGCATAGCCCTAATAACCCGTCATCAAATGATGGTCTACCTTAAAACGCAAAATAGATGTACACAGGTTTAAACATAAATATCAGAAAATTATTTCACATTTCTGCGCATGCGTGGTAGCCCTTCGTAAGCATGAAGTGGTCAATTCAGTCGTTTCATGAATGGAGGAACGTCAGACGGAACGGGAGGCGGCAAACTCAAAATCTGTTTTATGAAAAATGTTTAGAAGCTCATAGAAGGTATTGTTGTGATGATTTCAACTTGTTTGCTAGCCTGCCTAAATGCATTCCATATAGGCCTACACAATATCTAAGATAATTGCTCTCTCAAACTAGCTAACGGTTGCTATAATGCTTATAATTTATGATTGCTTGCTCATTCTGTGCAATCGCATACAGCATTACATTTTTCGTTGACAGTCGTAACACATTTCTCGAATACAAGCTAACAAAGTATGATTGTAGAATGTAACGTTAGTGTAACAACTTTGAAATTTTGTATACCACACACATAAATCAGCTGGAGCCCAAATGACATTTAAAGATATGTTTGTATTTATTTTTTATAGATTGATTTATAATCTTTGCTTTTATTTTGGAGGGCAGGGAGAACAAACAAGTGTTAGACAGACTGAAGGACACAGAATTAGAGAAAGGTAAGAGATAATGAAGAAAAGAGTGAACCATTTCTTACAACTAAAACACAGTGCCCAGTCACTAGTACGCCAGCAAATATTTTCTTACTTTCTATAGTCTTACAAAAATGATGTTCAAATATGTTTTATAGTCAATGCATTATTTAACATGATAATTTATCCCAAAATAAAAATCCTGACATTATTTATTCAACTTCATATTTTATGATTTATGTTGTATACTTAAATTTTATTGGAAAGTTAATAATTAATTTATAACAATAAATAATTTAATTTATACAATGTTTCGTTTAATGAAAATTGCATTGTGTTTGTGATAACAAAATTAGTGTTCCTACTGGAAACCTTGAATATACTATTCAAGACAAAAGAACAGCAATTTTATAACTTAATACCTAAATTCAATTTTCTACAGTATCTTATAATATAAACTACATACAGTACAGTAATATTACAGTTATAGAGGTCAGACCCAAAATTAGAATGGTTAGAATAGCTGGTGTGTCCCATACAGCTATTATCTATAAGCTCATCTTCAGTCAGGTGTGTGAAGTCAATTTCAACCACAGTGCCATTAGTTATCTCATATAAAACATGGTGAAGCCTTTCTGACATAAATTAATATAAATCTACTATACTATTTAATACGGTGAAACTGATTTGGGGTGAGAGAACTAATGACTTGTTAAAGACTTGAAGTTTAAACTTGAGGAGGACTTAGACTCGACTTGAACTTGATTGTCTTGACTCGGGACTTGACTTGGACTTATCTGTCTTGACTCGGGACTTGACTCGAGACTTGGATGCAAAGACTTGAGACTTACTTGTGACTTGCAAAGCAATGACTTGGTCCCACCTCTGCGATTACTCATTGGCGAGTAAAGAAAATCCTAAAAAACCCAGAGGTTGTTGCTATAGGGATACAGCTACGGCCGGAAGTGGTGCAAAATCTCGCCATATAATTACAATAAATTACATTAGCTAACGCCTACCCCAACACTTAACCTAACCTTACAACAATAAAAAAATATGAATAAACTGTTTTCAGCGTGACAAAAATTATGCGGTATTGAAGTGCGCATGCCCAGTGGAGGTAGCTGTATCCCTTCTAGTCAAAACCCGTCCCAGATGCTGAATAATCGCCACTTCCACATTTGCATGTTGCCGTAGTTTCTACAACCGGAAACTGAGGCTGCGGATATTAAGTCACTGATATGCGACAATTACAAGTGAGACAAGGAACAAGCCATTATTTAAAATAGGAATTTCTCCAGATTTGCACATTCTTGGGAACATTTGGGATAATGTAAGTACACAACTGCATGAAATATATCACACTGTGCAAGTGGTTTTTGGATATTTCATAACAAAATAATTACATATTCTGTCTTTAAGGCCAAAATGTGTACCCTCTACGCAAAACGCGTACAGGTTGGCAGGTCTGCAGACACATAAAGTGGGTGTAATAACAGGCTTTACCTTGTTAACCTTGTTGAATTTGACTCGGGCACTAAATTGTGCGAAGTTTCTTCAAACTTCCCATCTTTACTTGGCTCTACTAATATTTCAGTTATGTAAAGCTTCAGCACCTCTGAAACACAAAAGACAGAGATATATTACAGGAGGTCTAAAATTATAGCAAATACAGAAAATTATAGCCTAAATTATACAAGCACTGTCAAGACCTGAAAGAAACCAATAGACTTTTCTTGGCAGTAAGTTAAGCTAATATAAACCCATACGTTTGTATTCATCTCTAGATACTATTGTGAAAATAAATCTTGTGCAGTCGTAGATGGGCTTTGGACTTAGAGTAAACAAATAAAATCTGAGAAATTGTAGGTTGCCTATAATATCACTATACTGCATATGCAGTTCAGTGGTTTGTTGAATGAATGAAAAACAAATTATGGATCTGTTAAAAACAAATAAAAAAGGGTTAATAAATTACAACTTTCACAACAAAGCTAAAGTAAAAATATAGCTGCAAGCTGCAATTACAGGGTCAAGCCCAACAACGGCCCACAGGGAAATACTTTCGACATGTCAGATGATCACATTTTGAAAATCAAGTTTATAAACACAGGGAAAGGCAGTTAGAACAAATAAAACTGCTTATAACTTTTGACAACTAGGTGGCGCAGTAACCAAATTTTTATGAGGCAGAAAAGATGTGCCAGTGATGATGCATACCAAGTTTCGTGTCAATACACAAAAGTGTCGCGAAGATAAAGCCACATGAACCTTTGGCGAGATCGCCTTAGAATTCGTTGACGCTGTATACGAGAACCATTTGATCAATCAAAAATCTTTCTACAACTTTTTGTCAGTACTGTCTCCAGATGCTACAGTATATACCAAATTTTGTGCAAATTGACACATTTTGTAGAAGGACTTCAAAAAAGTATGTTTTCTATATAAATAAATATGGCTGACAGGAAGTATGGCAGAATATGTCAACTCTGATATCAAACAACTCGACTTGAGCCATCAAATAAACTAATGTGAATTGAATACCATTATGTTATAAGCATTTTAAGAAATTTAATTATATCTCTTGACCACTAGGAAGCGCTGGCCTATAACTTTACAAGTCCTCTCAGAACTTTGAACCTTGATAAAGCATGGCAATTTCGTAGCGATACGTTATTGCGTTTGTAAAATACCGCATTTTATGACAAAATTCAAAATGGGCGACACCCACAATGGACGAATGAGGAACATTGTGTATGGTTCAACTCGCTTCCTCAAGGAATCAAACAAGACCACATTGTGTTCAAACGTTATCAGCAAAAACAGCCATTTTTATATCTCTGGACCAGTAGGTGGCGCTGTGCTGTATGGCGCTGTATGTTACCTCGTGTCATGAGTGTGATGACATGTCCCAAGTTTTGTGTCGATACACAAAAGTTTGGCGAAGATACAGCATCAAATCCATTTTGGCGTGCTCGTCGTCACATTCATAGACGCGCTATATAAGAACGGATAAGCCTATAGAAAATATTCTAATACATTGTTTCGTGCAAATCGGGCAAACCGTCTAGGAGTTCGAAAAAGTCTTTTTTTTTTTTTCAAAATGGAGAAAAATTACGTCATATGGCATTCGAATCGGCATGAGCCAAGGGTTCAGAGGGAAAAAACAACAAAAAGAATTTTGTTTCTAGGATGTATGGTTAAAAAGTTATGAGCAAAAACGTATGCGGAAGTTTGTGTTGGTGGCGCTATGGAGTTTGGGATAGAGACTCCATATTTGCCATGGTAACAGTTCAGACTATCCTCTATGTGTGTGCCAAATTTCACAACTTTACCATGTATGGTTCTATGGGCTGCCATAGACTTCCATGGCAGAAGAAGAAGAAAAAGAAGAAGCAGAATAATAAGAACACTAACAGAAGCAATAGTTGTCTATGCCACTTTGTGGCTTGACCCCTGATGAACAGAATATTTTTATTTACATCTAAATGTTTGAATAGATGTCCAAGCATGGCTTTAATGTTCTGCCTATTGTTAATAGATGAGAACAAAGACCCATGACGCATTAGGGCTAATTCTGCGGTTATATTTATTTGCAGTCATTTAAGATACCGAAATGTGTTCCAAAAGTATACTGCTTTGTTTTGCATACCTGAAGTGATTTCCTCTCCCAGTGTTATACAGCAGTGCCTACAGGTGACCGACACACGCTGTCCGCTGAGCTTCTGCTGGGGACAACAGACACATACAGTACCTTGATATGACTCCATCATACAGTTATGTTAGGGGAAACTTCATTTACCTTAAAGTGACATCAAGATAAAGTGATAGTTCACCCAAAAATTGTTCCAAACCTGTATACATTTCTTTGTTCTGCTAAACACAAAGGAAGATATTTGGAAGAATGTCAGTAACCAAGCAGATCTCGTCCCCCATTTACTGCCATAGTAGGGAAAATAAATACTATGGGAGTCAATGGGCAACGAGATCTGCTCTGTTACTGACATTCTTCCAAATATCTTCCTTTGTGTTTAGCAGAACAAAGAAATTTATACAAGTTTGGAACAACCTGAGAGTGAGTAAATGATGACAGAATTTTACATGTTTGGGTGAACTGTCCCTTTAAGTACAGCATAATCTTGTATCTTACACCCTGTCTACACCGCACGCGACTGCACAATGCAACGTGACAAAAGACTATAGAACCCATTACACACAGAAATTCTGTCCCCACTCGATACAGTGTGGTGCAATGCCACAAACATCCTGTTCTTAATTATTTCTGTTGTCATTGGTTGCATTGTATCATGCCGCTTACGTGCGGTGTACCTTCTTCACACTGCAGCTTCTTCACACTGTAACTGTTGCATACGATTTGAACCATATTTTGAAAATGTTAGGGATTGCAACTTAAGCATAAACATTACAGACATCCTTGATTCCAAAGGTTGCTAATGCCGAGGGGGTGGTAGTGGGGTTAAGCTCCTGCTACCTATAAAGTGCTCCTCATAGGGCGTGCGCCTCAGTTAGCCTCTGACAACCAAGTCCAGCTCCTGGCCTTCATGTGTGGTTTAAGTACTTAAGACTGGCGGAACTGTCTTCACTGACAGGAGAGTCACTGGCACCTCAATAATTTGTTTTGCTTCGGGCAGATGGGGCTCGTCAACCTGGGAAGGTAATATGTCTAAGAGAAGGTAAACTCTGATTTAAAATATCCGCTGCCTTGCGGCTGTCCCAGTCATGGCTTCGGGAGTTGACCCTGAGAATAAATTCAGAGTTGGAGTCCCATAGGGAGTTTTACGGCTGATTACAGCCTGGCTCTGGCAACTCCTGTGACAGCATTAAAGCCAAACTGAATCGGCTTCTGCCCTTTCTTTGGATCTTTTGAAGCCATGGAGAGAGGGGACCTGATGTATGGGTAACATCTTGTTCTTGTACCATATATTTTCTTCTATCTAGGCTTCACGCACTGGAGAGGAACTCCAGCTTCACTACACAGCATCGAAACAACACAGGAAGCAGCAGTTTACCGGTTATAAGTCTACTGCTCGATTTGCATAAAGCAAGACGCCAGTGGTTGCTTGAGGGACTACTACGTCTCATGTTGGTAGCTAATGCCCGCCTCAGTCTGGGCAGACCCCAGCCAGTTGGTTGCTACCCTGCCACGGTCCGTTGATCCCACTGGGTGCATGGGTTTTAGTGTAGATACCTGAAAAATGGATAGATAACTACAGGCACCAGGCATCAAAAGGAAGACATATCAAGTTACAAAACTAGGCACTTGGATTGTGAGGACTATGTTGACAGGCATCACCGATGATCTTCAGCAAGTGGACAATGCTCGAAAGACGGTGGTTATAAGCAAAGAGCTAGAGACATTGCAGCTAGATATAGTTGCTCTTCAGGAGACCAGGCTTCCTGGCTTTGAATCCATCAGGGAGAATGATTTCACTTTCTTCTTGCAAGGCAAGCCAGAACATGAACAAAAAGGCTCTAAACCACCGTAGGATTGGTCAGCATTATCAGTGCTCATGCAGCAACTCTGACTTCCACAGCTGAAGCAAAAGACAAGTTCTATAATGACCTCAACGCTGTTGTTAACAGCATACCATCAAACAGGCTGCTGTTCATTCTTAGGGACTTTCATGCCAGAGTGGGTACGGACCATTACTCCTGGCCAACTTGCCTGGGCCAGTTTGGTGTTGGCAAGATGAACGAAAATTGCCAATGCCAAGGACTGGGCATCAACAATACTTTCTTTAACACCAAGCCACAGCACAGGGTTTCTTGCAAACACCCAATGTCTAAACACTGGCATCAGCTAGACTTGATTTTTACCAAACGGCCGTGCTGTCTAGTATTAAGCTCACACGCAGCAATCAGAATGCTGACTGTGATACAGACCACTCTCTGGTCTGCAGCAAGGTTAAGCTGATTCCAAAGAGATTGCACTATGGCAAAAAAGAAGGCAGGCCTAAGATCAGGACAGTGTAATAAAGTCTGTACAAGCCTTGGTAGAAATCATTCCAGGCAAATCCAGCACCAATGAGAGATGGCAACACCTAAGAGATGCTATGTATGGAAAAGCCATTTCCACCTTAGGCAAAAAGAAAAAGTCTGCAGACTTGTCCGAAGCCAATACCCAGGTGTTGATGCCAGTTGTTGAGGCAAAAAGTCATGCATTGGCAATTTATAAGAACTGACGCAGTCAGAAAAACAGGCAGGCCCTCCGAGCTGCCAGAAATAAGGTTCAGCAGATGGCAAGGCGGTGTGCCAATGATTACTGGCTACAGCTTTGCGGCCAGATACAGTCTGCTGCAGATTCTGGAAACATCAAGGGGATGTATGATGGTATTAAGAAAGCACTAGCCGTCTTTCAACTGTCGGGCCATGTCGAGCCGGGCCATGCCAGTGGCCTCGGGCTTCTAGCTATGAGGCCCAAATCAAGTTGCATCTCTACTGTCAGGCCAGTAGCACAGCAGCGCTGCTCTAAAACCCCGCCCTAAACACACCTCTCTGGCCCAAACATCACGCAAACCCGCCTACTCAGGCAGGAAGAAGGAAGTTTAGTCAGATCCAGAAGCTGGATCGCAATTCCAAAACAAACATGACAGAGACAGAGGCGGCTGTTTGTTTACTCCTTTTCGCTTGGTGAAAGACGAGGTGGTAAAATAAGAAGACGGAGGTTAACCACTCCTCAAGCCCCAGCTGGCTCGCTTTGGCTCAAGGTTGTCGCTGGGCCAAAAGACCCTGGCCGTTGGCCCCGAGCAAGGCACAATCAAGCCCCGGAAGTGACTGTTGAAATGCGACTGGCCCTGGCATGCACTAGCACGCCTACTTCTGGCTCGATACTGGAAAGACGGCTATTGGGTCCTACAAAGAAGACTGCACCCCTGAAGTGCACCACAGGGAGAATAATACAAGACCAGGCAAAGCAGATGGAGGTTTGGGTGACAGACCGACAGAAGCGATTGTAATAACTACCCCGGTATATTTCTCATAAGCGTAGTTGGGAAGCTGCTTGCTCGAGTTGTCCTGAAGCGCCTACAGGTTCTTGCTTTGCACATCCGTCGCATTCTGGGCATTACCTGGCAGGAAAAGATCCTCAATTGCACTGTGCTTAAGAGAGCAGGGATCTTTTCTATGTTTACCATCCTCAAGCCGCATGCGTTGGCTGGTCACGTTGTCCAAATGGAAGAAGGGCGGATCCCAAAAGATCTCCTGTATGGCAAATTTTCAAAAGGAATACAACAAATAGGCAAACTCCATATGAGGCTTAAAGATGTTTGTAAAAGAAATCTCAAGGCTCTCAGGATTGACCTGGACATATGGGAAGCTACTGCTTCAGACAGATCTTGGTGGAGTCAGGTTGTGTTAAAAGGACTGCCTTAGTGGTTTGCCCCCTGTTGCATAAACTGCTTAGACTAATCTTAGAAGTTAGTCATCTAATTTTTCTCTTCAAGACTGGTCATAACTTCTTTAAATCATTTACATAAAAAGGTAGATTGGGCTGATTAAAATATGAAAAGTAAGACTGATTAGTCCTAACTAATCACTAGTCAGTGAGACTAGTTGTTAAACCACAGATTAAGCAACTGGGCCCAGATTTCATCTGCACATTTTGCAGTAGGGACTGTCACTCAGTATTTGTACCATAATTTTGACCTCTGTACGTTGTACGATGTACAATCAATAATGAAAAAAATCCCTTAATGAACAATAATTTCAGAATTTTGTGACAAAAGATGGTTGTTGTAATTATATGGCTTCTATACTCATTGATCTAGCTGTGGATCCTACGTCTGCCATCATGATTGTAAGAAGAACGTGAACGTGCAGTTACGCATGCGCTACGTCTTCTCGGCCAATCATCGTGGAAAACAACTCTCTCTCATGAGCACAAGTTAGCATTCCCACGCACAAGTTAACGTTCTCGCTGCAGCTGCGCTTAGGTCAGTCCTGAAGGAAGGTGAAGACAGTCTGTAGAGCAGCCTAAAAGTAAGCACCGACAGAAAACTAACAAAAGTGAGTGGGAAAAGGACCCCAGTTTTGCAGGATGGATAAGACCTGTTTCAGGCAATGACACCCAAGCCGTCTGCCGGTCGTGTCAAATATGATTTGTTTAGATAAATAGCTGTATTTTGTGCGTTTGACTCATGTATGGTATTTTTCTTCCAAATACGATAGTTTTGAGCTTCTGGTACTATAGTTGGACATTTCCAATCTGGCAACACTGCTGTCACTCTCAAATTGGACTGCTAAGTCACAACCAAAACTGCACTGGTGACTCTCAGTTTGCATGATCCATGGTCTCTCGAGACTGGAGGATACCTATATGTACAGACATCCACAGTAACACGACAAGATATACAGTCATGTGAAAAAGTTATGGACCTAAAAGAAAGAGACTTAAAAGAAAAATAGAAGTCTCTGAACAAACCGAAAGGAACAGTTCACCCAAAATAAAAAAATCTGTCATCATTTACTCACCCTCAAATTGTTCCAAATCTGTATACATTTCTTTGTTCTCATTTGAAAAAATGCTTGAAAAAGAGAAGAAGAATGGCCAGTCAAGTCCACACCTCATGCCAACTACAATGTTGCAAAACCTTAATAGCTCTGTGTATAAGCAAATGCCCACAAACCTCAATGAACTGAAGCACCATTGTAAAAAAGAGTGGGCCAAAATTCCTGCAGAACGATGTGAGAAATGGGTAAAATCGTACAGAAAACAATTACTTCAGGTTATTGCTGCTAAAAGTGGACCTACACGCAACTGAATCATAGGATGTCCTTACTTTCCCCCCATGGCTTTTCTATTAAATAAATAAACAGTGTAATGTGTCATATGTGTTGTTGCTCCTCTGAGGTTGTGTTTTCAGAATTTTAAGGCCTGCCATGAACCAGATGATTTTTTATTATCTCCTGTTGCAGAGAAGTATAAAATTCAATTGGGTGAATAATTTAATTCTATTTACTAACTTTTTCACACGACTGTTCATGCTGAAAAATAATAGGGATAAAGTCTGTAAGTAACAAACCATTTTAAACCTTTTCTAAGGTTTTGCATCAACAGTATGTTGAAGATAACAAAAATATCAAATGGAAATGAGAGTAGAGGCATCTGTGTGTGTGCGCGTGTATCATTCTAGATTGAAAAAGTGTGGCTTCTTCTCCTCAGCATGGCCACAGGCAACCCACAGATTGAGACAGAGAGCAAGAATCAATCCCTCTGAAAGATGTAATGGAGTTCTCCTTCACAAGATGGCCCGGTGTAAAGTGGATTTCCACTCCACCTCCTGAGCCTTTATTGTGATGAAAGAAAATGGTTTCCTCCTCTGTCAGCCCTGAGGCTGTGTAACTAAGAACTGTGGACTACTAGTGAGATATCATAAGTGAGCGCAGCCTTTGAAGAAGCCTTCACCTGCAGACATCTCTATGAGGTGACGCTGCACTTTTCTGCCTTACTTTTGTTCTTTTCATTTAAGGAACAGTTCTTTCATCATTTATTTACTCTCAAACGGAGAAGTTAGACCGAATGCCTGAGCAGCTCTTTACCATACAATGAAAGTGAATGAAGACAGGAGCTGTCAACCTCCATCAAAAGCATTTTTGGTGGGAATTAATCTATGAATGGTTTACCTTGAGTTGACTCCGAATTTTGAATTACATACATTGAATTACACACAAGCTCTTGTTGTTTGGTACGTGGTGTGATAAGAGTTATGAAACATTTCATAGAATATTTAATAAACATTTTCATTTTGGGGTTAACTATTCCTTTAAAATGGGATCTGAAGGATCTCTGTTCTATCTTGAGGTAGATCTTACCTCTTGAGAGTCTTTGTAAATTGAGCTGGCATGCTGTGTGAGGGTCTGCTCACAGCCGCTGTCCCGGGCCAACAGAATATATGTATCACCAAGTAGACAGTCCTCATCTCGTGGGAGCAGTCGTCTGTTGGCGAAGGGATCAGGGTGGCAGCACCAGTCATCCACTAAAGCATTCCAGTTTCCATTAGGCAAAGGAAGAACTCGCTTAAAAACCCTGTAAAATAAAAATACTGTCTCGGTTAGACAGTGCCTCATTTTATTGCTTTGATAAAGCCATGCAAAAATATTGTCTCTACCTGTCTTGAAGCACCATACACCCACAAGATTGGCACAGGAAGGAGTATGTCTCCTTAACCTTCAGCTGTCCAATCACACTGCTGGCATTCTCTAAAATTAGAAACACAAATTATCCAGTAACATTTAGTGTCAATTACCTTGCTAATACACCTAAATCTATTACAAAATCGGTCATCTACACAGCAAAAAAATACTATCACTATTTTGTCTTGTTTTCCACTAAAATATCTAAACATACTTCTCCCATCCTATCTTTAACATAAGATAAATGTAACAAGAATTAAGTTAAGAAGTCGAGATTTGAAGGACCAGTGTATAAGATTAACTATTTTCCCGCCAGCCTTGTTTTTTTAAAGTTGCCAGCCTGCGCCAATGTTTTTTTTAACATTTTCACTAAACTTTGATTGCTCACAGTAAATTTTCTGTAATCAAAATATGGACAAACAATATATCAAATGAAAGAACAGAGTCTCTGCTTTTAAACAAAAGAAACTGTATTCTTCTGTCTTCATTTTTTATTCTTATTAATCACCTCTTAAAGGAGAGGTTGTTCGAATGGTTTTACTAGATGTGAAATAAGTCTCTGGTTTCCCCAGAGTGTGTATGTGAAGTTTTAGCTCAAAATACCCAGCGGATCATTTATTATAGAATGTTGAAGTTGCCCGTTTTTGAGTGTGTGTAAAAACGCACAGATTTTGCTTGTATCTCTTTAAATGTTAATGAGCTTTTCATCCCAGCCCCGTCTCCAGAGGAGGGCGGAGTTTCAGGAACTCACACTGATGCGTACCGGCCAAAACAAAACATCAAAATGTCAGTAATTGTTAGTGGTGTTCAGCCCTATATGTATGAACCGGAGTCTGACACTGATGGAGAGACACAAGAAGTGACTTAAGAATTGAACAGGACGTTTCCGAATGGTTAGTTGTAATTTTGCAGTTATTGTGAAATTAACGTTCTTCAAGTGATCGATAAGCATTAGCATGGTCCGTCATGATAATGTATAAATCGCTGTGCAGGTGCTCGTGTGGGAATTGCAGTAAAATGACTAACAGTTACAGAGCCAGAGAATAAATGCTGCATGGAGGTCGAGCAGGTATAGTTTAGCGTTACTACAGTTATACTATGCTTTCAACGTTGTTCTATCATGTACTGTCACACTTACTTTACGTGTTGTTTATGATAAACCCGACAGCATGTGAGGGTAGCGTCAATAAATACAGTTAGACGCTGTACTTCTATTGTTAGCAACATTACCAATATAGCGCGATAACAAGCCCATTAAGAGTGGCAATTTTGAAAGACTAATCAGCAACAATATGAGGCGTGATACTGCTTCTGCTCGATATGAGGACTGGGCACGAAGTGTTGGTATTGCTCCCGGTTTCAGTAGCAACCTCATTGAAAGCCCAGCGTTGTACTGGCCCTCATTCGTGAAGTAGTCCAGCGTGAAATGATTGGCGGAAACGTGAAATACTTTACCGATTCTCAGCGGGACATTGCCTTCATAAATGAAATTTAACCATGCTGTTCTCTGTAACTCAGCTTGCGGGAGTCTATGGAGACAGTTATGCTGGTCGGTACATCCTAATACAGAACAACTGTAGTGCCCTCCATGGCGCAAACATTGTGTAGCTCCAGTGACGATCTAACGATGGCGACTGTTGTACTTCCCACATGGGACTGTGTCTAAGCAAATAGGGCAGATCGTCACCACTGCTGGGCGGGCTTTGCCGTTGAGTGACGACATTAACGGCAGAATTCAAATCTTTGCTTTTACCAGCAGGGTTTTTGAATTACGCAAATTATTAAAAAAGGAGTGAGCACATTTTTAACTGTTTAGACTGCTTGTTTACAGACACTGTGGACACGTATTAATGTTTTAACACATTATAAAAGTGAATTTTGCAAAATACGTGCCCTTTAAATGTCGGTACGTTCCTTCAAAAATGCAACACTTTGATAAAACAGCTGAGATAATTAGCATTTTTGTAAAAGACTCCTCCCAGATTAGACTCAGAACAATGATTAAAAACAGATAAAATATTTACCCAAAAAACAGATAAAATATATACACGTTCTAGTTTCAGAGATTCTATACTTTTTCCAGAGGTGTGTAACAGCACCACCTGCTGTACAGCAGTACAAACACGATTGCTGTAATAACTGGTCTTTGGCAGGGAACCTTTGATTTTTAAATGAAGAGACAACTTGTTAATGGCGGGGAAAGAGTTAAGGGGGATGTATTGATAGAAATGCAATATGATATACATAACTATGTCTTCAGAGGTGTATAAAAATCGTACATACGTTTTTATTACCATAAAATGAGCTATTTCTATCTACATACACAGCGGGTCCCCTTACATAGAATTCCCCATGCTGCACACCATGTTTCTACAGTAGCCCTAAACGGACAAACTGCTCTACAGAATGTGTTTCGTAAATACGTTATCTTTGGCAAAGAAGCTAAACGACATGTGACGAAATCTCAGTCCTCTGTCAGCCTCCGTAGTGCTTTGAAAGGGAGGGGTGGAGTGAGCAGTTGGTTGCAATTCGCAACCTCACTGCTAGATGGTGCCAAATTTCACTGACCGGTTCTTTAAATGAACTTTAAAAACAACTTATTCTGTCAGTATCTTGGTCACAATCGCTTGGCTCGAGTCAGCTGACATTGAGAGGCCGTTTACACGAGTCCGTGTATGTGCGAGTATTCCCCAAACAATAATGGCAGCCTCCATGCTGCATGTTTGTGCAGCGTGACATACTTATTATAATTTCTCCAGCAAAAAGTACCTTTACTGCACCACTACAACCAGCGGAGACATAGTATTTATATGTACACTACTATAAACACACATACACGCCAACAAAGTGTATTAAAAGCGTTTTTAGATTAAAAGATTTAGTTTATTCGTTTTACCGGATCCATGTAAATGCAGATCGTTTTGATAACGCTGTCGTGTGTATGTGAAACTTTTCAAAAACGCAAAGGAAAAACTTTTCCGTTATTTATCGTGTAAATGTACTCTGAGCGGCTCTCGCATAGTAAATAATCTCATAAAATTCTCTTTAACCAGAAGACTGCTTAAAACCCATCTCTTCTGTGAATACTTGACAGACAAATGAGAAAAAAAAGAATAAAAAACTAACTCTCTCTCAACAGGTAGTGTGGTTTAGTTTTTGTTGAAACTAGTAACTTTGTATTAGCACCTATTGTATTATTGCTCCTGTATGACATATCGCTTATTGCTCCCTGAACTCTTTGTAAGTCGCTTTGGATAAAAGCGTCTGCTAAATGACTAAATGTAAATGTAAATGTAAGAGCTGTTTATACATTTTGCACAGGAGGGAAAATGATTTATAGTTTGTACCTAATGGCTGGTTGACCTGCACACACAGCCTAATGTGGGATCCATGTTCAGTGATCTCTGGAATTTTCTGACATGATGCCTCCACTAGTCTGACACCTGGTAGCATCATTTGATAAATCCGCTCAGGTGTCTGGATGTTTAGGATGGAGTCTTCTCTGGACTCTATCTTCACATCTGTACCAACCCCAGCAATGTCCCTCCTGAGAATGAACAGCAGGAAGTTAGTGGTAAAACACAAATTATCTGGGACCCTAGTTGTGAATGAAGAATAGTTGTTTCTTGTGTGCATTTTGAGACAAAACAATAGCAATTATGTGAATATATATCAGTGCAAGCTGTTGTCGTTTTAACATTCTAACATTTATTTTAGTATAGGATTAGTCTTAAGCCCTTTTCAGTAAACTACCTCATAGTGTTAGAAGAAACAAATGTAATGTGACTTTGGAGAACCTACACTACCACTTGCACATAAATATATTGATTTTTAGTGTGTGATTTTCCTGTACACATAAAATACCTGGATGACCTGCCGCATGTTAAAATGTGCACTATACAGCAACACTGTATCACACAATGCAATCCACACTACCTGACCTTCCATATTACACGTGACGTGACACATAAATCAGCAGTAGTATCAACTTCAATTTACTGTATTGTACACTGTAAAAATTAAAGGTGCCTCATATATCCTGTTGTGTACTCAAAGAGCCTTAAACTGTATTTAAAGTGCTTCAAAACTCGTTTTCTCATAATAGGGTTATTGGTGGAACCATCTGTATTCTTTGTGGTTCTTCCAGAAACTTATAAGATTCTCGAATAACCCCATATTCAGTTCTGAAGTTCTGGAGTCACCTTTTCAGTACACTGGGACCTCAAAGTGCTTTACGGGTTATTGAAGGAACTAAAATTCTAGAAACTGGATATTGTAAGATCTGTAAACATGTAAGTGGTTCCAGGAGAATCTCTTTAGTACAAGACAGCATCTAAAGGAACCCAGACATTTCTGCACGAAATAAGGATTTGTAGTGTCTAATCATTTTGATGTTTTATAAGAACAAGAACAGTCGTCGGAGTCAATAGCCTTGTGGTAAGTGCTCTGACACATGGCGCTGTTGCGGTCTGGGTGACCCGAGTTTGAGTCCCGGCTCGTGGTCCTTTCCCAAACCCACCCTTTCTCTCACCCACTTTGGTTCCTGCCCTTTCTCTCCTACTCTTACATTGATTCTCACACCACCTGGTAATAACAGGAAACCCATTTGGAGAAGACAGCATTGTGTTTTTCTTGCTAAGAAGGCTATATTTATAGAAATATAAATGTATATATTTAAGAAATATTTACATGCGTATACACATTTTTACATCTATATATAAATATTTTATATTCTATATAAAAAATTCTACATGCATGTGTATTTATACATACATACATAGATAATTATACACAGTACACCAACATATATTATATAATCAAAAACTTTTATTCTGCAAAGGATTAGTCGAGATTAATCGTTATGCAGCCCTAATATCTTCCATCCCAACCGTCAATATCCCCGACTAGCAACCTCTATGCTCAGGGGCCCATTAATGCACAGGTTTACCTCCACGGCCCTGGGCTGATGGTCAAATCGTGCGTGCGTGTTTTTATATCCCGGTGGGGACCTAAACCAGAATGCACACCAACACATGGGGACTCGTGTCACCGTGGGGACCAAAATTGAGGTCCCCATGGGCAAAAAAGCTTATAAATTGTACAGAACAATATTTTTAAAAAATCTAAAAATGCAAAGAGTTTTCTACGATCTTTAGGTTTAGGGGTTGGGTTAGGGATAAGGGATATAATATACAGTTTGTACAGTATACAACTCATTATGCCTATGGACTGTCCCCGTGGAGATAATAAACCAGACATGTGTGTGTGTTTGCGTGCATGTGGTTAACAAGGGTACAGCGCAAAGTGCAGTGCAACATTGATGCACATCAATTTCATTGATGAAACAATCAAACATGAATTTAAAGAATTTATTTAGAACAGAATATACATTTATAATAAATAAAATAATAATAAACAGTCAAAAAGTCCCTTTCACCTTTTTTCCTGTACACTCCGTCCTCCTGACACAAGTCAGAATGACAAGTTCCGAAAGTCTGCGCGGTGCTTGCTATATACCATGATTTTGGTTACATTACTTTTATCATTTTTTGTATCATGTAGCGCAAAGTTCAGTGACGAACTACATGCATTTACAGACAAAGTGTTATTTCATATTTATATGCCCAAACATTCAGAAAGTGACAAATGTTTGGAAACGGTGTACACATTAATTTGCGAGTCATCTGCGGGTGTGTGCGGAACGTGTTGCTTCTCTTTACCGGACTCATAGCACAAAAGACGCGGAGAGACTTGATCCTGCGCTGGATCATAGCCAAACCTCGCGCTCATATGCAAAGGGGACTTCGGTACCCGACCCTAAAAATGTCCCATTTCTTTACATTATAAATAATATTTTGGGCGGAGACGTGCATGCTCGTCTGCTACGCCACTGCCCATATAACCAAAAAGGCATGATCGCTATTGCATAACACCTCTGCGAAGATTCGACTGTGATTGGTAGTCGAATCAGGCTCCTCCTATCGACGCATCGAATCTTCGACTATTCAGGGTCACCCCTATATATGAAAGTGAATTTTTCCCTTTTTGGGATGGCACCACAAGACGTCAACAAACACAGGGGAATCATGTGGAGCTGTATTAATACAGGACTATTTGCATAGTTAATGCAGTGATATTTGTGTATATTTTACATGACTTATTGGTTTAAATATTTTGTTAATGGCATTTATTTCGGCAAAATAAAAGGCTGTTTACTTGCACTTTTTGGTTACTAAGATTGTGTGAATGTAGGCTGTAATTCAGGTGGATGAAGGGCCCCTAACAGTCTTAATGTGGTCTTGTCTATGTAACCAGTAGCATATAGAGGGTATGCATTGATGTCACTTTCCCACGTGAACACGCTGGGACATGCCCTATTGCCCTACAAAATGTCTGCTTTCAATAGGAAAAACAAAGAAACCAGGATTAAAACACACAACTATTTGCTGAAATTAAAAGCAGTTGGACTCGAAGGTGATCCTTACGACTTACATAGCGACCAGGTGCCCTTGGACATAGAAATGTTGAGCTTAGTGTTTCCTGATATTTATTTTGTACCTGATTTCAATGCCGGGGGAAATACACAAAGCAAAGCCTTAAGTAAACATTTTCTACTCGAGCAAAACATGTTTAGTGGTTTAACAAACAGAATTTTACAAGATTTACATTGCTCTTCTAAATGTTTACGGTGTTGACAATACGTTAATCTTTACGAATGTTAAAATAAATAAGGTTTCAAACTCTGGGAAAACTCTATTATAACGCTATTATGGTATGGTTCAACAAAAACAACTTACCAGTGATATGAAATGGCTAGCAAACATCCACATTTCAGTTTTCCATTTGTTTTCAGCAAATTGCAGCAATACATTCTTTCGGCAGTCTTTAAAAAGAAATCTCAGATTTCGTGCTCAATCTGATGGTACGATTATTTAGAACAGAAAAAGTTGTTGTGCGATTAGAGTACAGATAGCGTAAAATGCTGCTGCATTCAGTCTTTCTGCCACAAAGTGTGCGTGACTCGCTTGACTTTTCGGTGACGTCAAGTAGGGATGTAACGATTCACCGTGAGCCGGTTGAAAATCGGTTAAAATATGTAACGATTCAAGTTGGCTGAAATGTTCAACGAATCGCGATTCATGTTTTGAACAGCAGGGGCCGCTGTGTTTACTGCAAACTCTATGGAGTTTATGTAGACCCAAAACTCACGTGCATGGAATCTGCGCGCAAACGCGCATAGTGATAACCACGCGTGGAAAGCTGTTCCGCGAGGGCGCATTTAAACTCCGCGAGCGAGCAGAACAGTATCCGCAAGCGGAAAAGAATCCTCGCGCGGGCGCATTTCAGCTACGCGAGCAAAAACTCAGTCCGCGAGCAGAGGCTTTGACGAGCGCATGCGCAATTCTCTCTATGCTCTCGCAACTGCTCAACACTTGCTCGCTCGTCGAATTGACTTCTGAGACTTTGGAGGCGGGACAATGGCAGACTTCTCCGATCCTTTGATTGGTCACTTTTAATATGCATTCACCTACAGTCTCCAACCTGTATCTTACCCGTTGTACAGACTTCTTCATTTGGCATAACACGATACTTTTTTCCGTTTTTAAACTTGGGTTACAGTGTTATGTATGCCCTTGGCTTTGGATCTACATATTTGGCATCTTGACAGGAAGTTAGAAATAAATAGTTTGGTATGTGTATTCATAATTGCTTTTGTATTGTTAATAATTTTCATGAAATTGTTATAAAATGAGAATTAATAAATGGCTACAACAGTATAACTCAAAGCACAAGTTATTATAAATTACAATATGATGTACTCTCTAAAAGTGAAAAGCTCAAGGCACAGCCATCTGTATGCAAAAATCTATTAACGGGCCTAACCACACTGACCGGAAGATTTGCAGCCCCACTCGCTGTGACGAGTGCAAGAGCTGCGGAGATCACACGGGGCATTGGTGTTCTCATGGCAAAAGAGGAGGGGACATTGTAAATGTGCAGAGATCTCAGCTTATGCCAGAAAACGAGGATATGCCGATATTTCTAAAAAAAAAACATGTAAAAAATCCAAGCTAGTTAATTGTTTGTATTAAAGAGACTTCTTTTATTTGTGCTAGGAAAAGCACAGTCTTTGTTTATATTAAAGACAAGAGACTTCTTTTAATTTATATAATTCATTTTTTATTTAATTTAGGAATTTAAAATTGCAATTTTGTTTTGTTATATTTGATATAAAAGACATTTTTATTTTACAAAGAAATGTGCAGTTTTTTTTGTTGAGAAATAATAAAGGGCACTTGTTCATTACTAATTTTTGAACTCATTTTGTTAAAAATCGTGATTGTGATTCGTGACCAGTTGTACTTGCGTGTTTTCTGCGTTGCGACCACAAAAAAGAAAACGCACACTTTTCGCATAAACTGTTCTGCGCACGTGCTCCCACTCTTGTCCTTGTTGTCACAACACAGCAGGTGATGGTAAGATGAGTGCGATAAAGCAAAATATTAGCGATGGAAAACGTATTACAGTTCTAAACGATGCAAGGAAAGCTGCACTCTGGAAGAATTATGATCTTGTCATTACTGTCAAGACAGCCCGTAATGTCCTCGGCATCCCTGCAAGTAACGTTAGCAGCAGCAGCGAGAGGAACTTCAGTGCAGCTGGGCTAACTTTTAATCAGAGGACGGCGGCGCTTAAACCAACAGTTCCAGAGGGTTCAAAACTGATTTTTTACTTTTACACCTGTTCACCCACAGCAAAGTTGCGTTATTGGTAGGTCTGTGCTATTTCTTATTTTTTCTTGTGTGTTCACTGCTGAGGGGGCAGCCGTGCCTTGATGAAACTGTGTTTGCCTATTTGTTTAATTATCATCGCAAGAAATCATAAAATGCAGCACATTTCAACAAAGCTTGCTGTTAAACGCACTTCGGGTTCGGGTCGGGTTCGGGCTTAAAATGTAATTGTAATGGTCGGGCCGGGTCGGGTTAAACAATCTCAGGTACGGGCCGGGTTCGGGCTTTTGTTTAAAGCCCGTGCAGACCTCTACCGTCATCAAACTTTCTGTTTCAGAAAATTACAAAAAATGTCTTCTGTTGTCTGTTAATCTCGCTAATGCTTCTGACATTATCAAAACATTTTAATAATGTAAAATACAGGTGCTGGTCATATACGTAATTAGAATATCATCAAAAAGTTGATTTATTTCACTAATTCCATTCAAAAAGTGAAACTTGTATATTATATTCATTTATTACACACAGACTGATATATTTCAAATGTTTATTTCTTTTAATTTTGATGATTATAACTGACAACTAATGAAAATCCCAAATTCAGTATCTCAGAAAATTAGAATATTACTTAAGACCAATACACAGAAAGGATTTTTAGAAATCTTGGCCAACTGAAAAGTATGAACATGAAAAGTATGAGCATGTACAGCACTCAATACTTAGTTGGGGCTCCTTTTGCCTGAATTACTGCAGCAATGCGGCGTGGCATGGAGTCAATCAGTCTGTGGCACTGCTCAGGTGTTATGAGAGCCCAGGTTGCTCTGATAGTGGCCTTCAGCTCTTCTGCATTGTTGGGTCTGGCATATCGCATCTTCCTCTTCACAATACCCCATAGATTTTCTATAAGAGTTAAGGTCAGGCCAGTTTGCTGGCCAATTAAGAACAGGGATACCGTGGTCCTTAAACCAGGTACTGGTAGCTTTGGCACTGTGTGCAGGTGCCAAGTCCTGTTGGAAAATGAAATCTGCATCTCCATAAAGTTGGTCAGCAGCAGGAAGCATGAAGTGCTCTAAAACTTCCTGGTATACGGCTGCGTTGACCTTGGACCTCAGAAAACACAGTGGACCAACACCAGCAGATGACATGGCACCCCAAACCATCACTGACTGTGGAAACTTTACACTGGACCTCAAGCAACGTGGACTATGTGCCTCTCCTCTCTTCCTCCAGACTCTGGGACCCTGATTTCCAAAGGAAATGCAAAATTTACTTTCATCAGAGAACATAACTTTGGACCACTCAGCAGCAGTCCAGTCCTTTTTGTCTTTAGCCCAGGCGAGACGCTTCTGACGCTGTCTGTTGTTCAAGAGTGGCTTGACACAAGGAATGCGACAGCTGAAACCCATGTCTTGCATACGTCTGTGCGTAGTGGTTCTTGAAGCACTGACTCCAGCTGCAGTCCACTCTTTGTGAATCTCCCCCACATTTTTGAATGGGTTTTGTTTCACAATCCCCTCCAGGGTGCGGTTATCCCTATTGCTTGTACACTTTTTTCTACCACATATTTTCCTTCCCTTTGCCTCTCTATTAATGTGCTTGGACACAGAGCTCTGTGAACAGCCAGCCTCTTTTGCAATGACCTTTTGTGTCTTGCCCTCCTTGTGCAAGGTGTCAATGGTCGTCTTTTGGACAACTGTCAATTCAGCAGTCTTCCCCATGATTGTGTAGCCTACAGAACTAGACTGAGAGACCATTTAAACGCCTTTGCAGGTGTTTTGAGTTAATTAGCTGATTAGAGTGTGGCACCAGGTGTCTTCAATATTGAACCTTTTCACAATATTCTAATTTTCTGAGATACTGAATTTGGGGTTTTCATTAGTTGTCAGTTATAATCATCAAAATTAAAAGAAGTAAACATTTGAAATATATCAGTCTGTGTGTAATGAATGAATATAATACAAGTTTCACTTTTTGAATGGAATTAGTGAAATAAATCAACTTTTTGATGATATTCTAATTATATGACCAGCACCTGTATATTATATCAGGCGTTTTACTCACGGGTGCATTGGATCATTGGCACGCATTATGTAATCGTGTTTTATTAGGTCTGCTCTGTGTTACTGTGATAGGGGAGTGAATAATTGTTTACGTAAACAGTACAGTGTTTCCCCTACCATTACCTTAGGGGGGCGCCCCGCCTCTCCAACGGCACCTCCCCGCCCCCCTTGAAGGTCAAGTTATTTTAATTTTTTATGTAGCGATAGATCACAATAGAAGTCATTTAAGGTTATCTTTCCTATATAACATGTCTATACCTTGTTCTTGTACTAAACGAACTAATTAGCATTATGTTATTAATCTTATTAACATGGCGTCATTTCTGTTTCTACGTGGTCGCGCCTTTACAATTCTCCTCTGCTCTATGTATCGAGTTCCGACCCGAAGCGCGCACACACACACACACACACACACACACAGACACGTGCGCGCACATACACAGGTAAGCACAATTTCACCAGCGGACAGAGAGCGCGTGTGGGAAAATATTAAAGCAATAAGCCCCAAGAAGCAGTGGGTTACAGTGCATTTTATAACAGCTAAGGGCGTTGTGGCACGACGCGAAGCGGAGTGCCTAAAACCCCGTAGCTGTTATAAAATGCACTGTAACCCACTGCTTCGCGGGGCTTATTGCTTTTATAAAACGGTTATTCCATATGCTTAGCCAGGTTTAATAAAATAAAGTAAATAAAATGATATTTAGGCTATGTGGTGCGGGGTCAGCCGTTATATATTGAGGTATTTTATAACGGCTTAGAACTCCGCTCAGCCAATCAGAATCAAGGACCAGAACTGACCGTTTTATAAGTCACGTCAACCACCTGAAAAGCAGATAAAAAATTGCATTTTTAAACGTTCCCAGGGTTGTGAAAATACGCATGCCCTGCCCCTGACAAGCAACAGTCCAGTTACCACCGATGACAGGTTTTCACCCAGCTTATCCTTCGTTCCATCCGGACCGCAAGACACAATGAACCATTAAAAAAATCTGACTATTTCTGTGGTTTAAATTGAGCAGTGGCGCGTGTCTACATAACTAAGTTGTACACATCACGCGCACTCAGGGACATTTATGTTGATTACATTTTGCCACTATATCCTCTAATATCTTTATTTAGCGCCAAATGCACTTCATTTTAACCCTTTCCGCTCCGTGAGCGCTGCTTCTCCCGCCAAAGACACATCGCATATAAAGACCTGCAGACACCAATAGCAGGTAAATAATTGTACACCTTTTCTGTAACGCTCAAGTAAATGAAAATGCAGCAGTAATAAAGTATTTTAGCTGTCAGTCAGTTTACTGTTCGCTATATAGGTTTGTGACAGATTATAAAAAATAACGTCTTGTATCTACATATAGCATTTATGATATTAATAGCATAAATAATCAGCATGTTAAGAGCATGTCATTGTGAATCATGCACTGTAAAAAAATGCTGTTAAAAAACAGCCAAATTCTGACAGTAACATACTGTTTTTTGTTAAAACAGTAATATACTGTAGAAAACAATGCATCCTAGGCTTGCTGTTAAAAAACAGCCAAATTCTGACAGTAACATACTGTTTTTTGTTAAAACAGTAATATACTGTAGAAAACAATGCATCCTGGGCAATATTTTGCAGTTTAAGAAACTACTGTTAATTTACAGCCATCTGTCAACAGTACACTGCGTTCCAAATTATTATGCAAATTGGATTTAAGTGTCGTAAACATTTAATTTTATATTGTTCAATTAAACTTATGGATGGTATTGTGTGTCAGTGCTCTTTGGATCACTGAAATCAATCTCAGACACCTGTGATAAGTAGTTTGCCAGGTGAGCCCAATTAAAGGAAAACTACTTAAGAAGGACGTTCCACATTATTAAGCAGGCCACAGGTTTCAAGCAATATGGGAAAGAAAAAGGATAATCAGCCACAAATCTCTTCACAGTACGATGATCTCGCTTAAGTTTTCGTGAAATATCTAATGTTTTCATACCTTGTCCAAGACATTGCACTATTTGACGCTTTTCGGCAGCAGACAG